>NW_021604642.1:525646-586675 GCF_004785775.1 Grammomys surdaster | reverse complement strand
AAATAAAATAAAATAAAATAAAATAAAATAAAATAAAATAAAATAAAGCTCTATACTCATTCTCCACACTTCTACCTCATCCCAAACCCCTGGCATCTACCATTTGTAGGCCACATCTCTATGAATGTGACTACTCTATATAGCTCATATAAGTGGAAGTGAATACTATTTCCTTGACTAGCTTACTTCACTTAGCATAATACTTTCAAGATTCACTCACACTGTAGTATGTCTCACAATCCTTTACCCTTTGCCAATTAAAACAAGTATTTAAACGAAGAATTCTTAAAAGAAGGTGTAATTTTAAAAAATAATTGTATTTATTCATTGTACATTGTATTGTATTACATAAAAATATTTTTATACAAATATACTCTTTACATTGAAAACTCAGAATTCTTTTTTAGGATCAAATAATATTCTAGAGTATATAAGTATTTAATTGGATTGTCCATTTAACTCTTAACGAAACCTGAGTGGTCAGTCATCTTTCAATAGTGTGGATAATACTTCTATGGACATGTACATACAAACATCTAGAGATTATGCTTTTAATTCTCTTAGATATATAGGCAGGTTTCATTGATTCATATGTCACTGTGTTTTACTTTTTAGAAATTGATACAGTTTTCAGTAGTGCCAACATAATTTTATATTCCCACCAATCGCTTTCATTTAAAAATTGCGCCAGGTATATACTTCTGACTTGACAGAGTTTTCTTCTATTTTTTTAAAGATGCTCTACAAGCCTACTGAGTACTTGCTTCAAATGATGTCTTTAATTTGTTCTTCTATATGTAGGGTATGATTTTCCTTTGATTGCTTTAAGATAATCTCTTTCATGATGATTTTGAGCAATTATATTATTAAGTGTCTCAGCAAAGTTTTCTTCATGTTTCTCGTATTTTCGATTTATTAATATTTTCTACTATGGATTTAAGGTTTTCATTAAGTTTTGAGTGCTTTATCTATTATTCCTTCAAATATTTACTCATTAGTTGGGAATACCAATTACTCATATATTTGATTATCTTAGGTTAATGATACTCTTAATTTTTAATCTGTGCTTAACTTTTGACTGCTTCTTTACTATGACTTCAAGCTCACCAATATTTTGTTCTCTAATGTTTACGCAATATTGTGTCTTTAAAGTGTCTGTTTCAAGCCTGACTGCATAGGGGTTGATGTCAAAAGTATCCCCTCTCCAGGAAAAAGACATCAGGATGGGCATGGCCCTCATGCCTCACTAGACAACGACAGGGGGACTGGAGCCATTACAAGGTCCCCTTCAAGTACTGGAGGTCAGGCCTCTATCCCCGCCTTCGCAAGATTAGAATTGCCACAGTCCTTCTATACTTAGGGAAGGGAGGAGATGTCAGGGGCAGCCCTGCTTACACACTGAAGGCCTAAAATCAGCAATAGGCCTAAAATCAGCAATAAGCCTGTCATACATGTATACTAACACCAAGTCTTGGGTCTCAGTGGAGAAACATTGAAACAGATGGCTATAAGCTAATGTAAACAGGCAGCTTTTGTGGAAATTTACAAGCCTGAGTAGCCATAGACCTTGTAAATAGGTAGCCTTGGCAGACTTAGATAAGGACAAGCAAGTCATAGGCAGAGTCATAGTGACTTGTCCCCTGAACCTTCACACAACCAATACCTGGTTCTGAAAGATACCTGTATTCCCCCTGAACACCCACACTCCAGTGTCATTCCCATCCTCATATCCTGCCTTTCTGTGTTTATAACCCTTGTGTGAATGGATTACGATTTGAGAAAAAATAAATTATTTAATAAATAAATAAATAAATAAATGATCCTATCATTTAAAAAATAAATAAAGGTCAATATTAGAAAAATAAATAAATAAAAATAAAGTGTGTGTTTCATTTCTATAAATTTTATTTGAACATTTTCCTTTCTTAAACATCTCTAAATAACTTTTTACATATATAGAATATAACTATAAGAACTACTTTAGCTAGGTATAGAGGTTCACACCTATACCTTTCCAAGTGAAAAAAAAAAGCTGAGTCAGGAAGATTGCCAATAATTTTAGGCAACTTTGGGTTATACAGTCAGTTTCAGTCCAGCCTAGCTACACGATAAGACGTCTCAAAATAAAGAAGGGAGGGAGGGAAGGAATGAGGGAATGAGGCTAATGCTAATTCGATATCAGTTCTTGGTTGGTTTCAATTAGTAGTTTGTACTCTTCATTGTGGGTTATGTAATCCTGCTTTTTTGTATGCTCAATGTTCTTTTTTTTTTTTTTACTGGATTTCAAATACTGTGAACTTCACTCTGTTGGGTGATGAACAGCATTGCATTCAATAGATACTTTTAAATATGACTGAAGCAATCAAGCTACTCGGAATCAAATTGATACTTTCACATATACTTACATGGTTTTTAGTTGGTTCTAGAAAAGGGCTCATTATGGAACTAATTATTCCCTACTACTGAAACAATTACCTTCTGTGGTTTTTATCTAACTCTCCATGAACCAGCCTGAATGGTAAGATAGGTTCTATTCCCAGACCCATATAAGCATCTAGTACTGTTCTCTGTAATCGTTTTGGACAGCTACTCCTCTGATTTGAGATCGTTTTATTCAGTGTGTTATGTTATGACTGGTACTAGATGAAACACTAGAACAGGAACTTCTGAACAGGTCTCTCTGTTATGCACTTTTCCTCTGATAGCCTGTTCTATGAACTCTCACTGTCTTGGCCTCCTCAGACTTTCCACTGCATGTCTTCAAAGCAGAATGCTTGTCAGACCATACTTCAGCTCTCCTTCATCTGCTGTTGTCAGCAAACTCATGAAGTCAGCCAAATAGCTGAATTGCTTACCTTATTTCTTATCTTCCAGTGATCATTTGCCATTGTCTGGTATTCAAAGCCAACAAACTGACTTTTTTCATGTATTTAAGGGGGGGGGGTTGGTGAGGGGATTCATTTTGCTTTTTTAAGCCAAGGTCTCAGTAGGTTATCCAGTCTGGCCTAGAACTCTCAATGTTAGTTTAAACTGGTTTCAAATTCCCAGATATCTACTTGCCTCCTCCTCCTGAATGATACGATAATAGGTATCTGCCACTGTGTCTGGAGCTTTGTCTTGTGTTTCTGGGAGGAGTTTTGCTTAAGCAGGAACACAAATAGGCCCCCTGTTGCTATATTTTAGTTGACAATAGAAGTACTAAACAACTTATGTTTTTTAAAGAAACCATATTGCATTTTATACACACAGGCCCATAAATGTATACCAACACTTACAAATTATTAAATGATATAATAAAGAATGATTGTTACTTTGCTTTTAAAAACCAATCGTAGTTTGAAATATTTCCACAGGAAATCAGAATTGTTTTATAATTTTTAAAGCTACTTTTAAAAGCATCAACACTTTTTAAAAGGGAACACGCTTCCACAACTTCCTTATCTCTCACACTAAATTACTCTCCTATCAATGCTATCATTTCCCTTTATCAAGAGTTCACAATGGGGAAGAGTTATGACTTACTATTTTTCAATAAATGGTCACACAATACCTAGTGAGATTCTGCACTATGAATATTTAATTCATAGATGGTATCTAAAGATAGAAACTATGAAGGTATTATTACTATATTTTTTGCTAGCTGTTTATTTGCTTATGCAGAACTGAGGATAGAATCTAGGGTCTCACACATGCTACACAAGTGCTCTGCCACTGAGCTGCATTTCCCAGATCCTGTTCTCTATGATTTTTATACTCAACAGTGTTTTATTTGGTGCAAAGGAGAAAGAATACAATGACTGAAAAGGTTATTCCCAAACCTGAACACTTCTGGCAGCTTTTCCCCACAGAATGTTGTGTAACCAATTTACTAAATCTCTTGTCAGTCGACTTCTTGTTTGGTGATCTGAAAAAAAAAAAAAAACCCAAGAGCAAATAACAAGCTTTAAAAAGAACCTAGATCCATTGAATTAAACAGAGTGTTAAGTGTATACACACAAGACTTAATCACATAGCTGTACTTAATCTTTAAGTAATGTCTATAAAGCAATCATATCAGACAAGGTTTCACCTTCAACTTGGTTTACCATTACAACTGCTTATATAATCTAATCAGAGTTTGCTAGAATCACTGGAATTCTCCCAACAGCCTCTTATATATTCCCAGCCTAGTCTCTTTTTAACTTACTTTTCATGTTCCAAATTAGATCACCATTTGGTGCCCTAATAAGGTTATTGTGAATGAGCAGACAGCAATGTCAGAAATCATTAATAAGAACTGCTCATACTATTATGTACTAAAAAGATCAGATCAAGTTCACAAGAAAGGCCAATTATAACTTAAAGCTTTTAAAAAGTACTTTAAGACCGCACTTACAGATAAACTTTATTCATTTAAATTGTAACTTGTGCTTGATTATTTCTGGTCTAGACATTTACAGGATTCAAATACATTAGCACATTAAAGTAAAGTTTAAACTGCAATAGAATTCTATACCCCTTTCTTATCTGCCCTTCTGGCACACGCTATCAATTTTCGCAAATGTCTTCATTAGAACAGTAATCCTCTGACTCACCAGTGGAGTCAGCACATGTGGCTTAAAATACTTATGTAAGAGCAACCAATTACTTAATGTCTCCTTAAAAGTTTATAATACCTTGATTATATGAATAAAACTCTGTCTAACCTTGTCTGACATCAATGGGAAGGGAAGCCCTTGGTCCTGTGGAAGTTTGATGCCCCATGGTAGGGGGATACTGGAGCGGTGGGGCAGGAGAGGGTGGGTGGGTGAGGGAGCATCCTCATAGAGGCAAAGGGGAGGGAGGAGGAGGTTGTGAGATGGGGGGTCTTATGGAGGAGTAACTGGGAAGTGGGATATTATTTGAGATGTAAATGAATGAATGATTAATAAAAAAAGAAATGAATTATTCTGTAAAATCAACTTTTTAGTTAGCTGACAATTCTCTGTCCTTTAAAAAGGAAGTCAAGGACTAGGAAAATAATAGTAAAGTGCTTGCTATGTAAACATGAGGACGAGAGTTTAACTTCCAGAATTCATATAAAATATAAAGCATGGTGGCACATGATTGTTATGCCAGTGCTGGAGAAGAGGAGAAAACTGGATCCCTGAAGCTCACTGGCAGCCCAATCTAGTTTATTCACTTTACTCCTAGCTAATGAGAGTTATTGTCTCAAAAGACAGGTAGAGAGTGTCTCAGGAAAGATAACTGAGCTTGCACTCTGGACCTATGCACCTGCTTGCACCTTTGAACACAAGTGCACTACACGTACGTGTGTGTGTGTGTACATAAACATAACATATAAATAAATGTATAACTTCCTAAGTTCTCTTACTTAAAATGTAACCTTTCTTGGCCATTGAAGGTCAACATCACAAAACAATTGCATTTTATTGTACTATTACATTTTTGCACTAGGGAAAACACTTGTAGTTTCAGCTAGTTGAGAGGCTGAGGGAGCAGATGATTCACATGAGGATAGATTGAGCAGCACAGCACGATGCTGTTTCTGAAATCTATAACTTGTCTAAGGCTGAAGAAATAGCCTAGTTGGTAAAGGGGTCAACTGGTTGTGGCATGCAAGCATTAAGACCTGAGTTTGGACCCCACCCACATAAAAAGCCAAGCCCTTGCAAAGCGCATGCACTGGGGAGCTAGAGAAGGAGGATCCTTGGAGTTTAGGAGTATAATTGAATTGGCAAATCCAGGTCCTAGTAAGCCAGTCTAGCAGAATTAGTAAGTCCCAGGTCCCAGTGAGATCTTATCTCAAACCATAAATAGCTTTTGAGGAATGACACCTGAGATCATGCTCTAGCCTCTACAACACACACACACACACACACACACACAGGAAGAGACAGAGAGAAAGAGAGATGCTCTTATATCAATCTACCTATATATTATTTCCTAATTCTTTTATTTCTGTATCTACATAGTATTTCCAAAGAATAACCTCAAAACAAAAAAAATTGCAATTTTTCCTGCCATATAGTCAGGTTAGCTATATATTTTGTTGTGGATCTTTTCTATTTGTATTATGATATCATTAAAATGCCAAGGACCAGAAAACCAGATAACCAAGATTATCAAAAAGGGATTCAAAAAGTAATTGAAATCTTAATGAAATCTGGGTGACATTAGAAAAATATAGTTCATAGGAAATAGAATTCAAAAAGCTCTTAATATCGCACGATTTTCTTTTGGAAACTATTAATGTCTGTTTTTATGAAAATATGATGCACACAATACAAATTTACACAATGCAGTACAATATCATAGAAGCAACACATTACCTTAAATGCCACCATTCAGAACAAATCTCCCTCTTAACATTTAGTGACTATCACTCCAGATGAGGTCAGACAGAGAATTTTCCAAGACACTGCTTATATTATCTGCACTCTGCAAGTTATGGAGGCTATGCAGAGAGTGCAGGATTAGGGCGATGCTGAGCAGAGGCGGTTCTCCATCTCTGCTTTAACTACAGAAAATCAAATCTGTTTTGTCTGAGAGATGTTTATGTAAGACTGTATGACAAAATAATGCTGCTGCTAAAAAGCGTTAAAAACAGGAATTTGGTTCACAATATTCATTTTACAGTTGAAAAAGCTAGCATCCAAAGATACTGACTTGCCCCAAGGCACATAGCTAACCTGAAGTCAAATCAGAAACATGAACTTGGGTTTATAAACCTCACAATTTTCTGCTACAAGTAAACTTTAAGCTCAGAGGTTTTTCTGTATTTTGAAGGTATTTTGTCATTTTTGCTTAGTTGTTCATTATAGTACACTAAAGTTGTGACCTCTATATGGTCACAGTGTTGTAGAAAAACTTTAAGGAGAGGAGGGAAAAGGAAATGGGAAAACCTGTTGACCTGAGAATTTTGCCATTTCTCTGACATGTATCTTAAAATAATAAGTAAATTAACAATTTTCAGAAAATGCAGAATCTTACTGACCTATAATAATTTCTTTAATCTGCTCTTCAGCAATCACGTCTTGATCCTTTTGTAAAAGCATGTCAACGTAGAACAACAGAATCCTCTTCCTATCTTCTGGCAACTTAAAATGCTCAAAGATGACCCTCAGGAAGCAAAAGCCAACAGAGTCTCTGTCCGAAAAGACATAATTTTAAGCAGTGTAAATAGAATCGGTTTTTGATCAATGGGATTAAAATAATTTCAATGTGAGCTAAAACAAACTTAGTTAACACCATTAAATGCCTAATTGTCAGCAATAAATTATTTCATTATAGTAACACTTTATTCATTTTTTATTTATGTGTGCAGGCACAAGCAAGTGTGTGTGTGAGAGATACAGAGAGGGAGGGAGGGCGGGAGGGAGGGAGGGAGGGAGGGAGGGAAGGAAGGAAGGAAGGAAGGAAGGAAGGAAGGAAGGAAGGAAAGAGGAGGAGGGAGGGGGAGAGGGGGAGAGTCAGAGAGAAAGGGGGAGAGGGGGAGAGAGGGAGAGAGGGGGAAAGGGAGAGGGGGGAGAGGGGGAGAGAGGGAGAGAGAGGGACAGGGAGAGAGGGGGAGAGGGGGAGAGAAGGAGAGAGGAAGAGAGGGAGAGAGAGGGAAAGAGAGAGACAGAGAGAGGGAGAGAGGGAGAGAGGGGGAAAGGGGGAGAGGGGGAGAGGGGGAGAGAAGGAGAGAGGGGGAGAGGGAGAGATGGAGAGAGAGACAGAGAGAATATGCACCCATGTCAGGGAGACAATATATACACCCATGTCAGAGAATGCATGTGGAGGTCAGAGAACAAATTATGGGAGTGGGTTCTCTCCTTCTACCACGTAGGCTAAGGTCCTCAAGCTAGGCAGAATTACCTGTTGAGACCTATTGCCAGCTCAACATTTTCTTATTAATTTGTTTGTTCATTTGTCTTTTCAAGACAAGGAAGGTCTCACTCTGTAGCTCAAGCTTGCCCATTAATGAACTTACTATGTAGCCAAGGCTAGCTTTAAACTCACATGAATCCTCCTATCTTGATTTCCCACGTTCTGGGAGTACATGAGCCACTATGCCTGGACTTCAGTATTATTAAATGTAAATACACTCAACATATATGAAGTATTTAATGAAATACCCATTGAAATACTAACAGCTTTTTTAAAAGACAGTGCCTTTCAGCATTTCAAAGACTGATATAATCACAATCTTGAAAACAAAGAACAGAGTTGGAAGACTCATGCTTCCTAATGTCAAACTTATTACAAAGATACAGTAGCCAAAATGTATAGAACCAGCATAAATACAGATAGACCAATAAAATAAAATACAGGACACAGAAATAAACCTTGACATATATGGCCAAATGATTTTTTATGAAGATGGGAGCCATTTTATGGTGAAATAAGTCTTTCAACAAATGATGATGGGGAAAAAAGATATTTATTTCAAAATAAATTGGACTTTTACTTTGTATCATATACAAAATATAACCACAAAATGGATGCTAGACATAAATGTTACAGTTAAAATTTCTATGGTTGCACAAGCAATTACAAGAAGCTACTTGAATAAAATATACAAAACTCAATAAAATTTTTGTATCACAATAAAATATCCTGCAAATGAAATAAATGTATTTCCCTTTTACCATAGCATTTAAAGGTATATGAAATACTTAAGAATAAATCTAACTAAGGTGACCAATTATAAATGATATAAATGGAAAGACATACAATTCTCATGGATCAGAAGAATTAATGGTGCTAAGATATTTATGCTTACCCCCTAAAATCTACAGATTGACAGCAATCTCTATCAAATTGTTTTTATCATTATTCATAGAAGTAGAAACAGTAATATTAAAATCTTATGAACTAAAAATGAACCTAAGTGGTCAACAACAATTATAAAAATAAAAGGCAAAGGCTAAAAAGACAGCTGAGAAGTTGAAAGAGACTCATCCTCTTCCAGAGGATCCAAGCTTGGTTCTCAGCACCCAAGTTCGGAGGTTCGCAACTGCCTATAACTGGGCCACCTTCTGGCTTTTGGAGGCATCTGCATACTTGTAGCATACATTCACACAGACATACACACACAGGAACAAAATAAAAATAAATCTTAAAAACAGAGTTAGAGGAATCATAGTTCCTGATTTCAGATTACAGTATAAAGGTATAGCATTCCCAACAGTATGATACTATCGTCAAAACAGAAACATAGAAAAATAAACAACCTTAAAAGGCAAGGAAAAACCTCATTCTTTCCAGTAAGAGTACCCATAAAATAGCAGAAAAATATTGTTGCTTCAATAAATGATGTTGGGAAAATGGATATTCACACTCAAAAACATAAAACTGTACCTTTATCCTACAATATTCACAAAATTAATCCAATATGTATTAAAAGACTTAAGCATAATATCTGAAGCCATACAACAACTAAAAGAAATAAAATAAGGAACGATCTCTGACAGTGATCTTGGCAATGATGCTGGTGAGGGAGCTGGCAGAAGGACTGGAGGAGCAGAGGGGAATTACAATCCCATGGGAAGAACAACATCAGCTGGCCAGACCACCCAGTGCTCCCAGGGACTAGACCACCAACCAACGACTGTACAGGGAGGGATCCATGGCTCCAGATACATTTGTAGCAGAGGATGGCCTTGTCTGATAGCAATGGGAGGGGAGGTCCTTGGTCCTGTGGAGGTTTGATGCCCCAGCATAGGGGGATGCTGGAGAGGTGGGGTGGGTGGGGGAGCACCCTCATAGAGGCAATGGGGAGGAAGGAGAGAGAAGATGTGGGATGGGGGGTTTGTGTAGGGGTAGCTGGGAAGTACGATATCAGTTGAGATGTAAACTAATGGAATGAATAATAATAATAAAGAAACAATAGACAAAAACAAAACCAAACTAACCAAGTAGGACTATACAAATCTAAAATGTTTCTATAAAGCAAGGAAACATTTAGTAAAATGAAAAGGAAATACACAAAGTAAGAGGAAATATTCCATATCACAGTCCAATATGAGGTTGGTATCTAAAATTTACACAATTTATGAAACTAACCTGAGGGGGTGGCAGAGACAGGAGGATCTTTTAGAATTTCTGCTGGCCACTCACTAAGTCTAGCTGAACCAGCCAGCCCCAGAGTCAGGGAGTGACCATGTTTCAAGACAAAGCAATGGAGAGCAATAGCGGACGATACCTTCTGTCTATGCTGGCTAGCCACTTGGGGAGGTAGGGGAGCAATGGGGTACTCCTGGGTAGCCAGCTGTTCCAGACACTCTGGCTTCACATAACGGCAGAATTTTCAACAGTTTCTGAGACAGCCCTAAACAAATTGCTGATGTTTTTAATTCTGACTCAGTACTGATGATTGTAAAATGAAAATATGGGTCAATTCTGAAAAATACCAAGGATACACTACATCACACTGTGTCATGTATTCATCCAGGAATTACTTATGTAAAAAGAAAGTATTACATCCATCTCACTATTATTTACCTCAAGAAAATAACAGAATAAATATGACGCTAAATCCACTGCAGAGCCAGAGACTAGGAAAATACATTGTCAGTGCTTAGGAACTTTGAAAGATTTCTGTAATTAAAAGCAAATGTAATTAGGCTGATAAAAAATCAAGGATGAGAATATAAAGCCAAAATGGGACAAAAGAGAATAAATAGTTGAATAGTTAGCTCATTTAACCAAAAATAAATAGCCTAGAAAAATCTATTAAGTCAGAAATTAATGGGATATAAGAACAATTGATTATGGCTATAGAAGAACTGCAAACATTAATTCCATTTCCATTGTGTGACAAGCAATCTAGAGTGCTTATATTTAAACCCAGGTTTTTCTGTCAAACAAATTTTTAAGCAATATAAGGGATCAGTTTCAGCTTATGTAAGAAGCAGAGGATTCAGACTTGGGGAAAAGAATAAGAAAGAAGGAAATCAGCATAGTGAAAATCCCTCTAATTCCCACATCAAAGTGGGGATGGGACTAGTGTATCTAGCCTACACTGCAATAGCTACTTTCTAAATATATCTTCCCAACAAATTGTGCTTCTTAGTATTCACATCTTGGTAAGATATTTTCTCTTTGAATCTGGACTGGCTTTGTGGCTTGTTTTTATTACAAGCATTTTTTTAATTTTTTTTTATTTATACTCCAGTCATTGTCCACCCCATGAGTCCCCTCTCCCACAGTTCCTCATCCCATTCTTCCTCCCCTTTGCCTCTGAGAGGATGCTTTCCCCACCACCTGACCTCCCCCTTCTCTGGGGCCTCAAGTCTCTCTAGGATTAAGCACATCTCCTCCCACTGAGGTCTGACCAGGCAGACCTCTGCTATATTTGTGCCACCAGACCCTGTGTGCTCTTGGTTGGTGGCTCAGCCTCTGGGAGCTCCCTGGAGTCTGGGTAAATTGAGACTGCATATTTTAATTATACAAAGTAAAAGGTTTCATTATGCCATTTTCAGATATGCATGTAACATACCATGATCATATTTATCACATCATTAACCCTCACTAAGTCCCTTACCACCCACATAACTATTAGTCCTCTTCTATTTTCATGTGTTTTTCTTTAATAGCTACACATAGAGAAAACATATATTGTCTTTGATTCTGGGTTATTTTGCTTAAAAGACACTCTGTAGTTTTAACTGTTTTCTTTAAAATGCCATAATTTTTGGTTGTTTTTTAGACCCAAGTAGGATTCATTCTATATATTTAACACACTTCTTTATCAATTCATCTACTGACAGATACCTATACAGCGTCCAAAACTCAACAACTGTGAACAGTGCTATAATAAATATGGGCATGCAGGTATCTTTATTATAAGTGTACTTATTCTTGAGGCCTCTCCATACTAATTCTCACAGTGGCTGGGCTATTCTCATTAGCAGCAATTAAAAGTTCCTTTTCCACAGGGTTAATTTCCTCTGAGAATGTGATGACCATTCTCCTGTAGAAAGCCACACTTGCAAGATTATGTATGCACCATGTATCGGCCTTCATAAGCCAGATTGAATCACTCATTTGAAAAGGTTTTTGAGCCAGAACAGCTGAGTTGAATCAGTCACTCAGAGTTCAGAAAGAACTAGAAAAGGTGAGCTTATTCAGCAGTAAGCCTCTAAGACAACAATTGCATCAGGCAAATAAAAGATACTTTTACAAACCTCTTTTCAAATGGATGGCCAGGGTAATTCAAGTGACTCCCAAAACAATATAGCTTATTGATGTAACTCTTGGTTGTTTCCCAGAGTTTAAGTTAAGCCCCTGTTGCTAAAGACACAGTTTGGACACAGGACTTAGTATGATTCCAGCTGAATCTAAACTAAAAAGCCTTCTCTGTGGTCTAGTTTGAAGGTAACAGAAAATACTATACAAGCTCCCAAGAAATAAAAGTAGTCTTACCCAGCACAAACACATATGAACCACAACACTGACCAACATGACAAACTATCTGTACTGATGCAGTAAGTTACAGTTTGTGCAACTAAAAGCTATCTAATTTGATTTAGGGCCTACTAAATAGAAATAAAACCATACCTGGTACTAAAAACCAAGCCAACTTCTCAGAGCTAGTGAAGCTGTGGGCCTTAGAAATAAGTCTACCACCATCATTTTGTTAGATCAGCATAATTCTTATCATATTCTAAATCTAACTCTACCCACAGATAAGTATAGATACCAACATCCATCAAAGAATCTTCTCTTTACAGCAAATAGAGACTATCACAGAAAATCTGATCATAATACATACAGAGATCAAGGGATTGTGGGGTGTCTGGCATCAGTGCATATCTACATCACAGATACTGTATCTACATCTCGGATAAAATCACAGAAGAGGAAATGAAAAACATTTAAGAGCCAGAATATCAGGAAGTCTACTGAGAAAGTCTTTCCTAGACATGACTACATAAATAAGACTGAAACAATGGAAATAGTAATAGACATACTTGCATGGGGATGGATTTTCACAGAGTCTCACCACTAAACTATAGGCAACAACTTATGACTACTAGGAGAGGGAAAATTCACCTCTTTCAGGGATAAGCACTATCTTAATTAGAGTTTCTATTGCTGTGAAGAGACAACATGACCATGGTAATTCTTATAAAGGCAAACATTTAATTGGGGCTGGATTACACTTTCAAAGATTTGGTCCATTATCATCATTATGGGAAGCATGGCAGCATGCAGAAGCAGACATGGTGCTGGAGAATGAGGTAAGAGTTCTACATCTTGATCCAGAGGCAGCAGAAGTAGAGAGTGTGCCATATTAGGCCTAGCTTAAGCATAGGAGACCTCAAGGCCTGCCTCCACAGTAACACACTTCCTCCAACCCACCCACCCACTACCCAAAAAAATATTTTCAACAAACACTGTTGGTCAAACTAGATGGCTGTATATAGAAGAATGAAAATAAACTCATATATATCATCCTGCAAAAAAACTAACCCCAAATGGATCAATGATCTCCACATGAGACTAGAAACCCTGAATATGCTGGAAAAGAAAGTGGAGAATAGATTTGAACTCATGAGCACATAAAAGGACTTCCTGAACTCAGGTATTAAACCAACAATTATAGGACCTCATGAGGCTAAAAATCTTACAGCAAAGGACATCGGTATTGGAGCAAAAGCAGCAGCCTTCAGACTGGAGGGGAAAATCTTAGCATCTGCTTGAGGGTTAGTATGTAGCAAATAGCCTAATTTAAACTAGGGTATAGAACTTAACAAGGAGTTCTCAGAAGATGAAATGCCAAGTGGCTAAAATATATATATATATTTTAATATATTCAACATCTTTTACAATTAGAAAACTACAAAACTTGTATGAGATTTTATCTTATCTCAGTCACTGAATGTTTGCTTATAATGACTGAGTTGCTGGGGCCTCCTCAGGGAACCTTCCTCTATACAGAGAGGAGAGTCAGAGAGTCTTTACTGACAGGGTGGCTCTTAAAGGGGATGAGGAGTCTGCAAAGGAAGGGAGTGAGTCAGGCATGATGGTCAAGGAAATCGCACAGCTCACTGACTAGCAGTCAGGCTGCTTCTATGGCTCTAACTAGCAATCAGGGCATTTCTGCTGTTCTGACTAATAGCCAAGTGCTTCTTTATTTATACAAGCTTCACTGAACAGAGGCAGACTAATGACTATCCAAGTGGTACAGAATATATGTTCGAGTTTTCATTACATGGCCAGGGTTACAAGTTCAGTTACAATTAGAAAATACAAAGAGCAGATTAGTCTTATTCTTATTAGCCCTATAACTCCAATTTAAAGAATCTAAAGAATGTCACCTCCAGAGCAAACACATTTATTATACGACAGTCTATTTTTAGACTGGCAAAGTTTGCTATTTAAAAGCATTCCAGACAAACAGAAAATATCTGAACCAGTTTTTTTATGAATAGCAAATATTAATATCTAACTTCTTTTACTATATGTTTCATTATCTACGCTATAAAGTAGGAAAAGTGTATTTTAGTCACTCTATCATACTGAGTTTTATTTCTTCAGGAGCATATCCTGTATGACCCCCCTATTAGAGACCTCTAAGCCTATAATAAAAAGAGACCTTGAATCTGTAACCTATTCTTCTGGCCAGAGATTGTTAGAGTTTATCAGATGCCTCTGTTTGTCTTGCATCAATTATACTGTGTGAGTTTGCTCAGCGGCAGATACCCCAAAAAGATTCCTAGAGAATCGGCCTCATCTAGCTCTGTGCTTATCTGTGCTTAATGATCTCCAGGGCATATGGAAGACTTCCAAAGAGTGGCCAGATAAAGTTAATTTTAAGATTTTCCTAAAAAGACTCAGACATAACTTTTCTCAGGAAAAGAAATAAATTAATCATAATGCAGAAAGTTCCTAAGAATGCAACACATAGAGACCCAAACTCAAAAGTTATAGACAGAAGGACAGCATCTATAGCAATTGGCCCAGTTTTGCTGGAATTGTGTCAAGCAGCAGTGCCTGGCATTATGACTCTTGCCTTTTCCAATGGGAATAGCTGTGCCAGTGGGTGTACACCCCATGCATAGAATTACTAGGTGCTATGGTTTGCACCCTATAAGGTTCATTTGTTGATGTCTCAGACCCCCGAGTAGCAGTGTTGAGAAACTATGCTGATTAGTTATGTCAATTTGACAGAAGCTAGAGTCATTCTGAAAGAGAGAACCTCTTAGTTGAGAAAATGCCTGTACCAGACTGGCCAGTAGGCAAGCTTATGGTACATTTGTGGAAGAGCCTAGCTTACTGTGGTGGTGCCTACACCTAGGCTATAAGAAAGCAGCCTTAGAAAGCCATGGGGACCAAAGCAGTAAATAGCACTCCCATGGCCTCTGTCTCCAGGTTCCTGCCTTGAGTTCTCTGGATGATGAACTTTAAGATGACCATCGTGTTTTATCACAATGGAAACCCTAAGAAGACACAGGATGGAGCCTGTAAAAAGTAGCATCTATTGGAAGGTACTTAGGTCATTTAAGGGTGTACTGCTTTTTCATGGAAATGCTGTTTTCCTTTTTCCTGAAAGAAGTTTTAGAGACAGCAATCAGGATAGCCTAAACTGACCCTTCACTCCCTCTCCAGATTGCTGTATTGAGAGATGATTGCTAGCGCCCACACATGCTCTCATCATCGACATCCACCATGACGTGATACAGTCAAGAGTATCCTCACCAGAACTGAGGTGATGCCAATGCCATAATCTGATCCTGCAAAACTAAACAAACTGTGAGTTAAAGGCACATTTTTTCTTAATAAGGAGTCTGTAACAAGCATTTGGTATAATGACAAAGAGCTAACTATACTCTAGGTAATATAATGTTATATGATTAACTTATTGAGGAACTGTTTTCCAAACCAGATGTTCCATTTCACATATTAAACAGCAGCGTAACAGAGTTAGTACTTATACACATGCTTATCACTTGGGAAGCAATACTATATAGATCAGTACAATAATATTATGTTTTATACGAATGAACACAAATATATAAACACTCAATGTATTCATAAAGTAATAGAAAAGTTATTCTTCATAGAAAGAAAAATCAAATTTCCATACCTCTCATTATCTATCAGGAATTGAATAATGCTCAGACAGAACTCCAAAGGCATAGCAAGATACAGCATTTCCTTAGAAGCTAACAAAAAAAAATATTAATTAGTTAATCATACTAACAAGGAAAAAAGAATGAAAATGAGTAAAACATATCAATTTTACTTATAGAAAGGTTAACTATTTTCAATAATTTTTCTGTTCAAAATATTCATATTAAAATTTGCTATGTACTATATTTTATCTAGTACTTCACAAAAAATTTTTTAATAGTGCGTTAATATCTAATACTATACAGAGCAGTGACATGGACATCTTTTAACCTAGTGCAAACTTTCTGAAATCAATCTGGCAATACCCTATGCTAAGAACGCCTGATTAAGAGTGGAATCTAAAGTCAGAAGTAAGTAATGCCAGTTGCTACCTGTATAGCCACAGGCAAGTTATTTCATTTTTCTGTACTTTAGTTTGTCACATATAAAGTAATAAATATACTACAGATTTATTTACATTATCAAGAGGATTCCATGAGATAATATATGGACATTATATAGTAATGTCTTACTAAACATTAAATAAATGACAATTCCTATTGCTGTTATTCCCTTTCTTCATAAATTATATTTCTGAAAAGCCATCTAAAGTATAGGGAAAAGTTTCTGAAAAAAAAGATATTTAAAAGAGTTTATACTATAAAATAGGAAGGAACCATCATGAAATGTTCACTATGGTGTAGCCATAAACTATCATATAAATGCTTAAAACATTGCTGAGTATTAGATAGGATGGAACAATGACTATACACTAACATAAAAATATTATGTGCAAAATTTAAAAACAAATTTATATATATCATTAATTCTATAAAACACACAAAATAGACTAAGAAAATACTAACAATACATCATCAAATTGCTAAAAAAGATTATGTTTAGATTTAATGATTAATTCAGCAAGTGTTTAATGAGTGTATTTTCTAAATCTGTCACTATATTTGTATTGGGAATCTAGCACTAAACAAAATACACAACAAGCCTTGCTAACAAGATTATATTCTAGGGCAGTATTTTCTCAACCTTCCTCATGCTACAACCATTTAACACAGTTGCTCATGTTGTAGTGACCCCCAACCATTACTTTCGTTGCTACTTCAGAACTGCAATTTTGCTACTGTTATGAATAATAATATAAATATCTGATATGACCCTGTGAAAGAGTCGTTTGACCCACAGGTTAAAAACCACTGTTCTAGGAGATGGTAGGACCATCGATATCTTCAGTATCTTCCAAATTTTTCTCTGATGAGTCTGTGATATCTTTTCCTGATTAAAAGTTTGTCTACTTTAAATTTTTTTGCCAGGTAATTGGCACATACCTTTAATCCCAGCACTTGGCTGAGATGTGCAGATCTCTATGAGTTCAAAGCCAGCCTGGTCTACAAAGCAAGTTCTAAGACAGCCAAGGCTATAAAGTGAGACCTTGTCTCAAAAAGGGTCTTTTGAACCTTTTCTGCTATAAAAATATCAGTGAAAGTCAAATGCCTACAATTAGGCTAATGATTCTAACAGGAAAATACTTTTGTAAAGAAATGAACAGACTACAGCTAGGGGTATGGCCAATAGGGATGTAGCTGAGTAGAACAGAACTTGCCTAGCATGCACAGTCCCCAGCACTGCAAAATTGAATACATTGTAAAATTATTTTCTCAACATAATAGAATAAGATGGTTATTATTTTAATAGGAAGCCTTAAATTTATGGAAGTCTCATAATTTATAACAATTTCAGAAAAATAACTACTCTAAACTCTGTTTCTGATAATGCATTTAGATAAACATTGTGATGATGAATTCTAATCCAAAACTAATCAACATCAAACTTGGTAATTCTATAATATATTTTAATTTTATACATAGTGTTAGTTCAAGTAAGTCTATTAACTTCCTTAGCTTTCTAATGCAAGGAAAGTGGGGTTGTCATCCTGGTTCGTAACAGTTTTCAGCCTGTGTATGTGAAAGTGATATAGAATCCTCTCTACATTTCAGTTTCTGAGGTCTTTTGAGTCACTAAATTTCTAGAGCTTAAAGAAAAATTCAGCAATATTAAATTAGCACAAAATTTAGGACTACTTCCAAATTTGATTACTGTCCTAATTATTTAAGAATAATTTATTATATAACCAATATTATACCAACACATAATTTTATGTAGTACAAATAACTCTTAAAGATAAAATAATAATTAAATTAATAATTAAAATAATAATTCTTAAAGATGACTAAAATATCCAGTCAGGGTAGATCTATAATATAACCTCCAAATTTGGGAAATGGAAGGAAGAGAATCAGCAGTTCAAGTCCATCTTCAGCCACTTACTAAATTCAAGGACAGCCTAAGCTACACGGGATATATGTGATAAATGCTTTACATACATTTTCTCATAGGATTTTCAAACAACATGAGATAGGTATTATTATTATATCTCTTTTTGAAAATAAACTGAAACACAAAAATTAAGGCACTTGCCAAATGACACACAGCTATATATCTGTATATTTCTTTGTATATTCTACACCCTTAATAATAATTGAAAGACATAACAATGTTTATACAAGTAATTATTTAAAAGAGCATCATTAAACAGTTTCATTCAATGGATAGTTTTTCTCTTTGGGACACTGTGGAGGAAGCCAAGAATCTCAGCCGAGAACACAGATCTAATTGTTCTCCATCGTATTTCGTCAACCCCCATGTCCATCTCTTAGTCCCTCAATAAACTAGCCATCCTTTCCCCACTACCCCTCCAAAACAAGAACCCTTTGTTTGTGCTCATAGAACATTTCATAAAGGTTGAGCAGCTGTAATTCTCTACAAAGCTAAAAGAAGCTGATTGCTTTGATTCAGTTTCTTTTTATAAGCACCTTTTCATTTCGCTCCTATTCTTCTTTCTTTCTTCCTAGTTAATAATGCCTTTTCTATTTATCAGTTTTCTCCTCAACTACCACCAAATTATACCTATTGTTAGTAAATTACAAAATTACTTTGTACTGATATTTCAAAATTGAATGCTCTTTCCACAGAGAAGTTATACCTTCAAGGAGTTCTTCATTACACGTTCTGCCTTTCATGAGGATCCTCATCTTTAAGAAAAGCCCAGCTGGACCTAAATGTTCCTATTTTCAACAAAGAAATCACAATGATATTATAACTCTGGAATGTAAAATCCAATTTTCAAGTAATTGCCTGTTTTGTTCAACCTTTGTATGATGACTCAGAATCAAAGGATATAAAATGTCATTTAAATCATATAATCATATCTGTTCTATCCCCAAGAATACCTTCTGACACTTTATTCAATTTCAATAAAATAATACAAGGAAAGGAGCATGCAAAAGATTTCCATAGACTGGCAAACATGTAATGGCACTGTAACTATTTAAGTGGCAAATCTCACACCATAGTCTAAGGAAAATCTTAAATATCAATTAGATCTATTTTCTACAAAATACCTCCCTTCCCTTTCCTCTTTCCAAAGCCACCTATATACACCTCCTTGCTTTCTTTAAAATTTATCGCTTCTTTCTTCATTAATTATTGTTATATAAATATATGTGTAACTGTATAATGTAACTTGTATATATGCTTTAATAAGCATCCTTTTAAAACAATGTTAGTAAAAACACAAAAATTATTATCATTTCTATAGGACATAGCTTTTATGTCTACAACTAATAACAATGTTGCCTAAGTGATATTTCCAAGTTTTTGTTAGCTATCCCTAAGGCAACTGTAGAGAGTGGAAGCTATTTTAAAAAGTGTAGCCTGGGTACATCGAACAGAACTCTTCCCTCTGCAATGACAATCAGCGTTTTTAAAGCTCAGTCTAACGTGGGACTATATACGGTCACAATATCTGATTTCCCACAACTTCAAAAATAATGTAAACATTTTTCTAGTGTGACATATACCATGTAAATATACATACCCACAACCAAGTATATAAAGCATGTTTATATACTTGGTATTAAAGCATGTTTATAGTGCTATAATTTGGATCTGAAATGTCAAACAAAAGCCCGTGTATTAGAATGTTTCCAGCCTATAGGGCTAGGGCTATTTGGAGGTGATGAACCTTTAAGAGGAAAGTGGAGAGAGCAATACTATTAAAGGACATACTATCCCTTTGGTGCCTCTAACACATGCTCTGTCTCTCTTCTCGTTCTCCCTCATTCCCCCTCTCCTTCTCCCTTCTTTGGCTTCCCAGGTGCTATTAGGTGACTAGGTCTCTACCACATGCTTCCACTATGATGTACTACACAGTCACATGCCCAAAAGCAACAGGCTGAGTGCCCACAGATGAAAACTACTTCACCGATTCGACTCTTTAAACTTTTCCTCTTCTTAGGTTGATTATCTCACGAAGGCTTGCCCAACCTATACTCGATGGGGAACAGATAATGCACATGCAACTGAGGACAGCTATGAATACAGCTCAAAACAAAATTGTAAACTTACTTAAAACATTTTATTTTACCTTTATGTACTACAAAGAGTGTAACAATCTGTTGCGTTTTCTAAAGAGACATACTAAAGTGAATGCCTAAACTGGATTTCAAATTATGAATTAAAACTTGTGAAAATTTGAAGTTAATATTAAAAAGTAAGTCTCATACCTTGTTTGCAATGAGTATAGCAATGAGGGCCTTGTTATAATATGCTTCATCACCGCACTTCAAATAAATGGTGGCTAGAAACCGCAGAGCTTTAGCCTGTAATCAACAACAGATAAAAGCTTCTAGCTAAGGAACAAACTACAACACAACAGCTGGCTAGCATTTGCACAATGATGGAATCATCTACAACATAAGTTGTCTTTTTTTAATAGCACTGTCTGTATACAACCACATATTCTCAAAATATTGTGCTAGTTTATACCAAATATTATCTAAGAAATGATAGTATTATGCTTGTGCCTTATTTATATTTAATATAACTGTGTTAAAATACTTATTTTCCTTCTCTTTTTGTGTTTTTGGTTTTTTAGTGGTAGCTGTTTTTGTCTGTGTGTTCGCAGTGTTTGCTTGTCTGGCTGGTTGGGGTTTTTTTTATAAAGTTTTCTGAGACAAGATCTCACACTATAGTTCCTGCTGGCCTAGAACTCTCCAGAAACTTCTTGGGTGCAAATACCACTGTGCCCAGCTTAACAAAATTTATTTTCTTTACACCATCTTACTATTAAAGTATTTTATAAACCCCAATTTCAAATTCAAATCAGTGGCATTTTAAAATGAGTGAAGTTATCATTTAACTAAAGTCAATGTCTCCAGCCAGGACAACATTCACACAGGGAGTAGTAACTGTAGTCAATGAGAATGTGTTTAGATTCATGGGAAGAATTGGAAGAGGAGAATAGGTTGAATCCAAACACATTATATTAATATGTGAATATTAACCAAACTGTTAATAAGAAACAAATGTTAAAAATAAGACGTTCTAGGGCTAGAGAGATGGTTCAGTGGTTAAGAGCACTGACTGCTCTCTTCCAGAGGTCCTGAGTTCAATTCCCAGAAACTACATGGTGGCTCACAACCATATGTAATGGGATCTGATGCCCACTTCAGCAGTGTACTCATATAAATAAAATAAATAAATCTTAAAAAATTAAGAGGTTCTATATCAGTACATGTGTTTCCTTCTAAGTATAATAAGGATAGTAGGACAGGGCAAAAATGCCCTATTGACATTTTTTAAAAAAATATCAAGCATATTAGTCCCCTTCAGATCCAGAGGAATGACGTCTGTATTATCATTTCTCTTCGTTTTTAAATTAAACACTAAGATGAATCAAATAAGATATATAAAAAGTAATACCATAATTGCTGCAAAACAACTCTATAAGAGTTTGTAAGCTCCCATAGAGAAACTTTATGGAGAAAATACGAACTCTCTAAGAAATATTGTAGCTATTGCATTATAGCCAAAGCATTCATTCGTCAGAAACACAGGAGAATAAATCTCAGAATTTGTTTTTAAAAAATGAGCCAGACATTAACTCGTACATATTGGATAATTCCATTTATACAAAGCTCAAGAATAGCCCAAAATAATCTACAATAAAAGTCAGAATATTAGGGTTTGCCCCCTTGAGAGAAGAGTGTATTAATTGGTACAGAGATAAAGATACTTTTCAGAGTGAGGACAGTTTCTGTATCTTGACCTATAAAAGACTATAAAAAAAATCCATCAAGCTGTGCACTAAGTCTTAAAAAAAATAGTCCCCTAAACCAGGAATGGATTACATCTAGTTGAGTTGTTGGCCAAAGGGACCACATAGAAACCACCCCAAACAACCCAGGCTATTGCCAAGGCTTATTGTCAAGATCATTATCCACTGATGATATAAGGCCCTATTGCTAAAGATACTATCTACACAACTCAAACATGGAAAAGACAAGCAGGTGCTTACCTAGAGCCTTCACCCCTAATAACTACTATTCATGGTACTGGAAGGTACCCTGCATGCTACCAGAGGAGAAAGGAAAACACTAAGCCAGCTACAAACTCTTCAATCTACAATAGTGACCTGCCTGCAAAAATAGGCTGGTGCAATAGTGACACAAACATTGCTGGAGTAACCAACCACTCTCTGATTGGATTTAAATGTCCAGTTCACAAGATGTAACCAAAGCCTGATACTCCTCAGGTGGCCAGGAACTTGAAAGTAGATAGGCCATGGGCTTAGGGAAAACCAAAGTACTATTATTGTGCTAAGGAACATAGCAATAAAATGACTCAATGACATTCTGCTATACCCATAGATCAGTGTCTATCAGATCAGCCATTATCAGAGAAGCTTCCTCTTTCAGTAGATGCCAACTAACACAGAGACCCCAAACTGGACCACATGCAGAGAGCAAGAGACCTCAAAACACTCAGTTCTAGATGTCTTCATCAAAACCCTTCTCAGGGTTCAGGGAGCTATGAGGAACAGGCAGAGCGGATAAATGACTCCAAGGAAACTATCTTCCAGATACAACAGAACTAATGCATATATGGACTCACAGAGACTGTGACAGCATGCATAGGGCCTGCACAGGTTCAAGCTGGACAGAGTCCCAATACTGAGATGGGGAAGTGTTCATGGGCTCTCACCCATAACCAAGATACTATTTGCAACTGACACCCACTTGCAAAGGAAAATTAGTATTATTAATGGAGTCTCACTGGGGATATTAACCAACTTCAGGGTAGGTCCCATTACAAGCAACACAAGCAATAGATAGTTAACACAAATGAACTCCATACATTTATAAACTTTTTGTCTCTTAACGCTTCGGGCACTGTTTATTGTACTGGTCTTTTGCTTGTATACTATGTTTCCAGTTTTGTGGGGTTTGGGGGGGTTGTTAGTGTGTGTGTGTGTGTGTGTGTGTGTGTGTACACACGCACAAATGTGCATTTTTTGTGTTTTCTCTTTGTTATGTTATGTATGCATATGCTTTTCAAAAGTTTATTTGACATTTCTTTGCCTATTTGAGATGGGAAGGGGAAAGGATATGGAGTTTTGGGGAATCTGGAAGGAGCTGAAGGAGGGGAACCATGATCAGAATATATTGTATAAATAAATTTTAAAATAAAAACTTGCCCCCTATAAGCCCTATAAGCTCACATATTTGAGCACTTGGTTCCTAGTTGGTGGTGCTTTTTGGGAAGGCTATGAAATCTTCTGTCTTGGTGATTTAAGGAAAACATTAAACTTTAAACTATACAGTAATAAAAGCTATGATTTACAAAGTAAAACACTGTCCAAAATAGAGCGTGTGTGTGTGTGTGTTAATCCACAAGTAGATTATGAACTTATGGGATAAATTATATTGCTATATACATTTTATGGAAATTAATGCACTAAAATGTTAAACAATATGCCCAATAGATAATCTATTCACTAATAAGGGGTCAACTAACATAACTTTATAATAGTATAAACTGTATTTCATCATTCTACCTCTCTAATATTAAATGACACTTACCAGCATTTGTGGTTGAACAGAATTATTATCCATCTTCCCAATTTCATAGCTTTGGCTAGCAATAAAAAAGAAAAATGTGTGTAAATATACATTCACACTAAGCATTATATATTGCTAAGAAGATAAATCAAATTAAATCAAAAGGACTGGTGGCAAGATAGCTTAATTGGTAAAAGTGTTCTTCTTACAAGCCTCATCACTTGAATTTGATCCCCAAATCCCCAAGAAACCAAGGCACATATATTTGAATGCTTAATCAAAGTAGTGCCACTCCCTGATGACTAAGCATTCAAATATATGAGCCTATGGGGGCCATTCAAACCACCATAAAAGCACAGACTATGACATTCATATGCACAAGGGTGATGGCTGAGAAAGATGATAGAAAAAAGCATCCCTTTGTTTCTTGATTGTGAATGTAGTATTTCCAATTGCTTCAAGTTCCTGCTACTTTTATTCTCTCACCATGATTGATAGTACTCCTAAACAGAAAGCCAGATAAACTCTATCTGAAGTTGATTTTGTCAGTGTTTTAATCACAGTGACAGAAAAAGAAACAAAGATAACTCTCCTATCCCTTTCTTGCTGGCCCCTTTCCTCCCCAGAGAGTCCTCCTTACTACTATCATGTTAAGGAATTACATTACCATTTCTTTTTCAACCTTCCCCGTCCCTCCTCTCTCACAGTTCTCTTTTTATTTTCACCCACTCTCATACATGTATACATGCATACACACATACACACAAATTTAAATCTAGACTTTGTGTATGACAAAGAACATGAGGTATTGAGTCTCATTTATTTACCATAATAGTGACCTCCAGCTCCATGCATTTTCCTACAAATACTATGGATTTATATTTTTTATTTTTGACTAACTAAAATTCCATTGTGTTAATGTACCCTAATTTTTTCTATCCATTCATCTCTTGGAGGACATTGAGATTAGTTTCTTTTATTTAAGATTTATTTATTTTATGTAGGTGAGTACACTGTAGCTGTCTTCAGATACACCAGAAGAGGGCACCAGATCCCATTACAGATGGTTGTGAGCCACCATGTGGTTGCTGGGAATTGAACTCAGGACCTTTAGGAAGAGCAGTCAGTGCTCTTAACCACTGAGCTATCTCTTCAGCTTAGTTTCTCAGTTATTGAAATTAATGCTGTTGTAAGTATGGATGTGTATGTATATTCACAGGAAGTTAATTTAGAATTCTTCAGGTATATAGCCCTGAGTGGTCTAGCTGAATTGTGTAATAGTTTCAATTTTTGATTTTTTTTAGGAACTTTAAGACTGATTTCAAAAGTGGCTGTATAAGTTTACTTTCTCACCAATAATGTATAAAGATTCCTCTTTCCTCACATCATTGCCACCATTTGTTGTCTTTAAAAATTATTATTAGTGTGCATATGTATGTAAGTATTGTGTTTGAAGATGTGTACATGACACAGTTTATGTGGAGGTCAAAGTTTAACTTTGTGGCGTTGGGTCTATCCTTCCACCATGGATTTGGGGGATCAAATTCAAGTCATGAGGCTTTTTAAGAAGAGCACTTCTACAAATTAAGCTATCTTGCCAGCAGTCCTTTTGATTTAATTTGATTTACATTACATTTTTCTTTATGATCACCAAATTAACTAGGATAAAATGAGATATACCCTCAAGCAATTTGAATTTGAATTTCTCTCATGGTTAGAGATGTCAAACACATTTTCAGGTATTTATTGGACCTTTGTATTTATTTTGAGAATTCTTTTTTTTCTTTAAACTTTGTATGTTCAAATTTTTATTAGCATGTTTGATTAAACATAGTAATAGATTTCACAAATATATTTCCAGTCATCTATACCATATGATCTGACCATATTCACTCTCCTAAATCCTCCCCTTAACTTTCTCTCCCCTCCTCCATCCTCTTCACTTTCTGAAATCATCCTCCTTTCATCCCCATTTCATATTCTACACATGAATGTGCAGGCACACACACCCTCAGGGTCCACTGTGACATTTGTCATCTTGAGTCTACGTTGTTTCACTTAACATGACAATCTCCACTTCCATCTATTGTCCTGCAACTGTCATTTCATTTTCCTTTATGGCTAAATAAAACTCCATCATGTATGCTTGTTCAGTTCATTAGCCCATTTTTAGAATTTATTTTTTGATGTTTAATTTTTGTGTTTTTTATACATTCTAGATATTAATCCCCTGTGTGGCATATTTGTGTGACAAGGCTTTTTTCCCCATTGTTTTCCTCTTCAGCTTGGTGACACTACTTTGAAGAGATTAAGAGGTGTGGCCTTGTTGGGGTAGGTGTGGCTCGTTGAATGTACTGTCATTCTGGCAAGGTGACTTTGAGGTTTCAGAAGCTCAAACCAGGCCTAGTGGTTTTTTTACCTCCTGCTGCCTGCAGAATGGGAGGTAAAACTCTCAGGTATTTCTCTAAAATCTTGTCTGCCTACATGCCACCATGCACCCTGCCATGATGACAATAAACTAAACCTCTGAAATTGTAAGTAAGCCCCAATTAAATGCTTTCTTTCCTAAGAGTTACAGTGATCATGGTATCTCTTAGAACACTAAGACAGCTCTCAAGAATGTAATGATAAAACATGGTTATACTGGTGAATTTGAAATCACTGATGATCACAAGACTGGGAAAATGATCATAGTTGGGAAAAACCAACTGTGGAATGATCAGCTCTAGATTTGATGTGCCCTAGATAGATGGCAAAAAAAAAAAAAAAGGTTTGCTTCTATATCAGCCTGGTTTCATTGTACTGAAAACTTCGGTGAGCAGCATGGACTATTATGATCAAAATGAACATATATGTAGAAGGAAAAACTCTTAGACTTTTTAAAGAGATATAAAAATGCAAATAAAAAGCTTCTGGGGCTGGAGAAATGGCTCAGCATTTTTGAGGACCCAGGTTCAATTCCCAGCACCCACAGACAGCTTACAACTGTCTTTAATCTGACACTATTGACTCACACTGACATAAATGCAAGCAAAATACAAGTGCACATAAAATATAAATTAAAATTGTTTTTTAAAAAAGCTGCAGTGGAAGTTAAAGACAGAGGAATTAAAGCATATTAATCTTCAGATTGCTTTCTCTGTTTAATTGGACCAGGATTCCTTGCCCAGCGAGCAGTCCCACCCAAAACTAAGATGGGTCCTTCCTACCTAAATTAATGTACAGGCATGACTAGAGGCCCATCTCCTTAAAAGTTATAGATTTTATCAAGTAAAAAATTAACACTAACCATCACAGAGAAATGGGGTAGAGGAGTGAGGAAAAGAGAATATATATATATATATATATATGTAATAAAATTCATCACTCTGTATACTTATTTAAATAATAAAAAACAAAAGAGATAGTAAAAGGGCAAAGGAAAGAAATCACAAGACATATAGGAAAGAACAAAGAAAGCATCTACCAATAATAATAGTAATATTAAATGTGTATTGATTAAATAATACAATAAAATCTTAGAGATGTTTATATTACATTAAAAAACAAAATCCAGCTACATGTTATCTATAACATCCACAAAAATTTCAAAACTACAAAGAGTTAAAAGTAAATGGATAGAACAAAATGTTCCAAATAACAACCATAAGAATCTTGGACTGACTATGGAAATATGAGACAGACTTAAAAAAAAATAAAGTCCCTAAAGATAAAGAAGAATATTTTTAGAGCCAAGCATGGTGGGGCACACCTGTAATTTCAACACTTGGGAGAGGCAAAAAGATCAGGAATTCAAGGCCATCCTCTACTATATAGTTTTATTGTATTATTTAATTTATTTATATTTAATGGCCACCATGTGTTACATGACACCATGTTTCAAAAAAATGAAACAAAATAGATATTTTATAGTAACTACATGCCACAAAAGTACCTGAAAGAAAAAATCTGACAAAAGGGAAGGGAGAAGTATATTACTCAATAATAATTGAGATTTTCGATACTCTTCTTTCAATAGTGGATAGAAATAAGTATAATTTACAACATATACAGGACACTTAACAGCACTATAAACTTACTAAACTCAAAAAGCAATTTGTAGCACAGACCACCAACATTCTGCTCAAATGAACATAGAAGGTATGTCAGAACAGAATATATGCTGGCCACACAAAATCACATTAGATTTAAGAGAACTGTAACCATAAAATATATTTTCAACATGAAACTAAGTTTAAGATCAACTATAAAAGGAAATTTGTCAATTAGTAAATGTAAAAATTAAACAATATACAAATGAAAAACTAACGGTTCAATTAATAAAATTAGAAGAGGAATTACAAAAACACCTCGAGTTGATTAGAAAATAAACATAAAAAAACAAAACTTATGGGATACAGCTATATCAATGCCTTCAGGAAAACATAGATAGAAACCCCAGTGCTTAAAAGGAAAAGAAGTATCAAATCAACGTTCAAAAAAATCCATCCAAGGACAAGGGAGAAAGAGAAGCATCTAAAGTAAATACAGAAGAAATACTGAAGATTAGCATAGAAATGAAATAAAAAACTGGAAAAAAATGGAGATAATTAAGAAACCCAAAACCCGGTGCTTTCAAAAGATCAAATACATGGGGCAAAGCCATCAACGTTATTGAAAAGAAAATGAGCAGGACGTTTTGAATTATTAAAATCAGGAATGAAGGAACAGACACTATTGACACTTGGAGAAAGATTATCCCTAGAAGATTGAAGCTCTAACACCTGAGCTGTGCACCCTAGAACAAACATCTTACTCTGGGAACATTTCTATTTCCGGATCTATGAAGAATTGAAGTTGTCTGGATCATTCATTTTTCAAACATTTTATAAGCAAGCAAAGATTTTTTCAAAAATCTTACAAGAAAATACCAAGTAATAAAATAGTTTAAAGTATAATTTAGGGAATTTGCTTTCCTGGCAGGACCCAAGAGCTCTACAAAAAATGGTTTCTAAATTCCTAAACTAGACAACTGACAAGATTTCTTCTATCTCTAAATTAATGTGTATATTAAATTCTATTCTGTTTAAATTATTACACAATTTGTTTCCACTAGATGGTGCTAATATGCTTCATTTTCTATTAAAATCAGTTTATATATGATTATTTTTAAACTTAAGAATTTGTCATAGTACATAGATAAATCTTTAATATTGTCAACATATTTTCCATTTTTTTCTTTGAGAAATCATACATGCATACAATATACTTTGATCATAATCACCCCTCACCTTTTGCCAGATCCTTCTCCCATATCTCTTTCCCAAACTTCACATTTTCTCCTGTTGTTGTGTGTTTGTGCATATAAATTGTTAGGTCTCTGGTTTTTACTTTTCAACCATCCTTAGTGGCAATTATTTTGCCACCATCCCAGCCCTTCCTCTGTCCTATGCTCCCATCTTCTTCCCCACTTAAAACCTCCACACCATTATTCCCATTCCTCTCTTCATATAACTCATGTTTTTCTACTATATCCCTTTCTAAATTATACTGAATGAGCTAACATAAACCCAGAAAGGCAAACACTGTATGGTGTCTTCCATAGCATCAAATCTTTATTTTTTATTTGCGTTTTATTGAATATTTTATTTATTTAAATTTCAAATGTTAGCCCCTTTCCCAGTTTCCCCTCTGGAAACCCCCTATCCCATCCCACCCTGCTTCTATGAATGTGCTCCCTCATATACCTACCCACTCCCACCTCCCCGCCCTGGCATTTCCCTACACTGTGGCATGGAGCCTTCATAGGACCAAGGGTCTCTCCTCCCATTGATGCCAGACAAAGCCATCCTCTGCTGCATATGCAGCTGGAGCCATGGGTCCCTCCATGTGTACTCCTTGGTTGGTTGTTTAGTCCCTGGGATCTTAAGGGGTCTGGTTGGTTGATATTGTTGTTCTTCCTATGGGTTTGCAAACCCCTTCAGCTCCTTCAGTCTTTCCCCTAACTCCTCCACTGGGGACCTCATGCTCAGTCCAATGGTTAGCTGTGAGCATCCGCCTCTGAATATGTCAGACTCTTGCAGATCTCTAAGGACACAGCTATATCAGGCTCCTGTCAGCATGCACTTCCTGACATCCACATCAGCGTCTACCTTTGGTGACTGAACATGGGATGGATATCCAGGTGGAATGGTCTCCAGACAGCCCCTCTTTCAGTTTCTGTCCCACACTTTGTCTCCATATTTGCTCCCTTGAGTATTTTGTTACTCCTTCTAAGAAGGACCGAATCACCCCCACTTGGTCTTCCTTCTTCATGAGCTTCATGTGGTCTGTGAGTTGAATCTTGGGTATTTCAAGGTTCTGGGCTAATATCCAATAATCAGTGAGTGAATACCATGTGTGTTCTTTTGTGATTGGCTTACCTCACTCAGGATGATATTTTCTAGTTCCAGCTATTTGCCTAACAATTTCATGAAGTCAAATCTTTAGATTTGTGTATTTAATGTGGAGTACCAGTAATGAGCCAGAAAACTAGAAAGGCACTACTAGGGGAAAGGTTAACTTGTAAAACTACTACTGGAGAACTTCTGTAATCCTCACTACACACATATGATATAACTGATATTGTACTTATTTTTTCAAGCTAAGACATCGTGGCACATAATAACAGGATGAGTCAAAGTCAGCTGACCATTAGGAGGACTTTTTTTCTGACATCTTTGCAATTTCTCCCAGACCACACTGCATGTGTGTGTGTGAGTGTGTGTGTGTGGGGACTTTAATATGTATTAAGTCTCAATAATTTAGATGAAAACAGAAAAATTAAAAATTAACATTAATAAGTACTTAAAACTGCATAAATTTGATTTGTGCCCATGTTAGTGAACCACTAATTTTTTGCATACAACACATTTGTATTTTGTATTTTACTTACTTTTTATAATAAGGACTCTAGTATCTCTGGTGGAATACATTTCATTTTTTTTCCAGTAATGCTGAAACTCAAACTCAGGACCTTAGGCATGCATGGCAAGCCCTCTACTACTAAGCCACACACCCAACCCTTCCAGCATATGTAACAACAGTAAAGAACAAGAAATGATAAATAAAAACATCTCAAATTTAAAGAATGTACATATAGTAGCTATTTGTTAAACCATCATGGAAATTACATAATTTTGGTTCACTAAACCTGAGTACTATAAATTTTTAAATCAGCAATATAATTCTTGGTATTTTGCTTTAAAGTAATTTTTATAAAATGATCTTAATCTTTGACATCTCATTTTTAATTTCCACAAGTGAAATTGTTCATTCATCCATCCATCCATCCATCCATCCATTCATTCATTCATTCATTCATTCATCTAGTACTTGAGAAAGGTCATATACTGTACCAAAACTGGGGTGGCATGGAACTCATTATGTAGCCCAGGCTTGCCTCAAACTTATGTCAGTTCCCTTGCCTCAGCCTCCCAAATCCTGGGATCAGAAGTATAAGATACCATGCATGAGTCACAAATGGCTTTTTTTTTTAAGTTATGTGTATGTCAGACTCGAGAATCAACTCAGCAGCACTCACTATTAACATTTTATTTATATTCCATTGGTAGTTTCCCAAAAATAGTTATTTAAGCATCTTTTACATTTGTGTGTGTGTGTGTGTGTGTGTGTAGGACACGTCAAAGGCAACAATGAATATATGGAGGGCAGAGAAAAACTTGTAGGAGTTTGCTGTTCTCTCCTTCCACCATGTAGGTTCTGGGGATGGAACTCAGGTTATCAGACTTGGTGGCAAGTGCCTTTACCCACTAAGCCACATAACTGCTTGTCCCCTAAATAGCTTAAACATGCCTATTAATAAACATATAAAAATACATGTAAGAGATGCTTAAATAACTATTTTGGAAAGCTGCCAAAAGAATATAAGTAAAACATTAACAGTCAGTACCTATGATAGAAAATTAACTTTCCATATTATGTAATATATATAACTGCTGTAATGAGCAAGAGTAACTTATTTAACAAAGCAAAAAATATGTAAACTTTATTTGACTATACCATGGGAAATAGTAATTGGTATAGTAAAAATCCTCTCCCAGATTTTATTTGACATAATTAGAAAACTGAAGGTCTTTTTTGAGTCCAAAACTATAGACCCATACTTGAAGTCTGTCCCACTGTGAGTATGTACCCATTTCTCTAGGCTCCAGAAATATCCCAGTGACAGCCACATCCCTGAGGTAAAGACTTATATCCTGCTCTTAGGCTCAGGCTGCAGACAATATCCTAGCATGATCCTGGCTCCTGTAAGCCTGGGTTGCAGAGAAGCCTATATCATACCAAGCTCTAAGCAATTTTCTATTAACTTAAAGTCTAGACATATCCCAGCTGGCTATCCCATATTCAGACTTCAAGCCTGCTTCAGCTCCAAGCTGGCCCACATGATATGAGGTTTCAGTGAATTCAATATGTAAATCTATTTCATTGGAACTTGATACTGTAAGTTCTCACACAAAAAACAAGCAGTATTCTGGTCACTGCAGACTTAAGATATTGAATGTTCAGATAGCAAAGCATGGTTATAAGAACAAAGAATAATGAAAGAAACATAGAACAAATTAAAGAACTAGTCACCAAATCTAAATTAATGAAAATTTACTATAAAGATATTTCTAAATATTAGCCTTTCAAAAAAGTCTCAGTGATGGGTCTGGAGAGATAGCTCAATGGTTAAGTGCACTGGCAGCTCTTCCAGAGGTCCTGAGTTCAATGCCTAGCAACCACATGGTGGCTCACAACCATATGTAATAGGAACTAATGCCCTCTTCTGGTGTGTCTGAAGACAGCTACAGTGTACTCATATAAATAAAATAAATAAAGCTGTTTTTAAAAATGAAGGAGCGCCTGAGAAAAAAAAAGAGGTCCAGTGACAGACCCAAATTGGGATCCAGCTCAAGGGGAGGCTCCAAGGCCTGACACTATTACTGATGCTATGGTGTGCTTACAGACAGGAGCCTAGCATGGCTGCCTTCCAAAAGGACCAACAAGCAGCTGAAAGACTCTGATGCAGATGCTTACACCCAACCAATGAACAGAAGCTGCTGACCCCTGTGGTTGAATTAGGGAAAAGCTGGAAGAAGCTGAGGAGGAGGGTGACCCCATAGGAAGACCAGCAGACTCAAACTAACCTGGAGCCCTGAGATCTCTCAGACACTGAGCCACCAACCAGGCAGCATACATGAGCTGATATGAGGCCCCAACACATATACAGCAGAGGACTGACTGGTCTGGCCTCAGTGAGAGAAGAAGCACATAACCCTCAAGAGACTTGAGGCCCCAGGCAGTGAGGAGGCCTGGTGGGGTGGGAAGTGGGGGTAGAACATCCTCTTGGAGATGGGGGAGGAGGTATGAAATGAGGAACAGTCAGAGGGCAGACCTGAAGCAAGATAATGGCTAGATGTAAAAAAAAAATTAAAGAATAAAAAAAATACAAAAAAATTAAATCTCAGTATTGTCAACCCTGCACCCCTAAAATATTAGAGTGCTTGAGCGTATTTACCTCGGTATTCTTATAACATTATATTGGATAACTATCAAATTTTGATTTTATTCAATACATTTTGTTTAAAATGTTTAGCATTCTATATGCTAAATTTTCTTCAATGAAGATGCATTTTCTTTAGTAATTATAAAATGTGTTTAAATCTTAAATAAATTAAAGTATTCCATTATATGATAGTGTCTCCATAAAGAAATTAGAAAGTTCTCATACCAGCAATTTTAAAGTACACCTGAAAGCTCTAGGGAAAAAAAAGAAGCAAATACACTGAAGAGTAGTAGAAGGCAGGAAATAATAAAACTCAGAGCTAAAATCAATCAATTATAAACAAAGAAAACAATGCAAAGAATCAACTAAACCAAGAGCAGGTTCTTTTGAGAAAATCAACAAGATAAACAAACCCTTAGCCAAACTAACCAAAAGACAGAGACACAGTTTCCAAATTGACAAAATCAGAAAGGAATAGGGAGACATAACCAATGAACATTGAAGGAATTCAAAGGATCATTAAGCCTTACTTCAAAAGCCTGTACTCCCCAAGATTAGAAAATCTAAATGAAATAGACAATATTCTAGACAGATAATACTAAAGTTAAATCAAGATCAGGTAAACTATTTAACCAGCCCTATAACCCCTAAGGAAACAAAAGGGGTCATCAGAAGTCTCCCAAACAAAAAATAAATAGCAGCCCAGGGCCAGATGGTTTTAGCACAGAATTTTACCACACTTTCAAAGAAGACCTCGTACCAATGTTCCTCAAACTATTCCACAAAATAGAAACAGAAAGAACACTGTCAAAGAGGCCACAGTCACTCTGATACCTAAATCACACAAAGAGTCAACAAAGAAACAGAATTTCAGACCAATTTCCTTTATAAACATTGATGCAAAAATACTCAGTAAAGTACTCGAAAACTGAATCCAAGAACACATAAAAAACATCATCCACCATGATCAAGGAGGCAGGGATAGTTCAATATACAAAAATCCATCAATGTAATTGTCTTTGAGTTTCCATTGCTGTGAAGTGACATCTTGACCAAGGCAACTCTTACAAAGGAGAACATTTAATTGGGGCTGGCTTACATATTCAGAAGTTCAGTCCATTATCATCAAGGTGGGAGCATGGCAGAATCTAGGCAGGTATGTTGCTAAAGGAGCTGAGAGTTCTACATCTTGTTCCGAAGGCAAACAGAAGACTAGATTCCACAAGGCAAGGAAGAGGGTCTCAAAGCCCACCCCTGCAATGACACACCTCCTCCACCAAGGCCAACCCTACTCCAACAAGGCAACACTTCTAACAGTGCCACTCCTTAGGGCCAGGCATATAAACAACCACAGTAATCAACCATATAAACAAACCGAATGGAAAAAAAATACATGATCATCTCATTAGATGCCGAAAAAGCCTTTGAAAATCCAACATCCCTTCATATTAAAGGTTTCACAGAGATCAGGGATAAAAGGCATATAACTAAACATGATAAAAGCAATATATAGCAAGCCAATACCCAATATCAAATTAAATGGAGAGAAACTTAAAGCAATTCTATTAAAATCAGGAACAAGACAAGGCTGCCCACTCTCTCCCTATTTATTAAATATAGTACTTGAAGTTCTAGCTAGAGCAATTAGACAACAAAAGGAGATCAAGGGGATACAAATTGGAAAGAAAGAAGCCAAAGTATCGCTATTTTCAGATGATATGATAGTATACATAAAGTGATCCCCAAAATTCTACCAGAAAATTCCTACAGCTGATACACACCTTCAGAAAACTGGCTGGATACAAAATTAACTCAAAAAAATCAGTAGCCTTCCTTTATACAAATGATAAACAGGCTAAGAATGAAATTAGGGAAGTTAACACTCTTCACAGTGGCCACAAATAATATAAAATATTTTGGTGTCACTCTAATCAAAAAAGTGGAAGATCTATATGACAAGAACTTCAAGTCTCTGAAGAAAGAAATTAAACAAAATATCAGAAGATAGAAAGATTTTCCATATTCATGGATGAGTAGAATTAAGATATTGAAAACAGCAATCTACATACTCAATGGACATATCAAAATTCCAACACAATCTTTTACATATCTTGAAAGAGCAATTCTCAACTCATATGGAAAAAGAAAAAACCTAAGATACCCAAAATGATCACGAATGATAAAAGAACTTCAGAAGGAATCACTATCCCTGACCTTAAGCTGTACTACAGAGCATGGTAAAACTACATGGCATTGGCATTGAAACAAACATAATAATCAATGGAATAGAAATGAAGACACAGAAATAAACCCACATACCTATGGACACTTGATTTTTAACAAAGGAAAAATGGTGCGATCTAATTAGATGTCTGCATGTAGAAGAAATGTAAATAGGTCCATATTTATCACCCTGTATAAAACTCAAGTCCAAGTGGATCAAAGACCTCAACATAAAACCAGATACACTAAATCTAATAGAAGAGAAAGTAGGGAATAGCCTTGAACTAACTGGTACAGGAGACAACTTCCTGAACAGAGCACCAATGGCTCAGGCCCTAAGATCAACAATTGATAAATGGAACCTCATGAAACTGAAAAGTTTCTGTAAGGCAAAGGACACTGTCATCAGGACAAAATATACATGGGTTATCTCACTCAGGATGATATTTTCTAGTTCCATCCATTTGCCTAAGAATTAAGAACAGAAGCACCTACATTTTGGCCTTCCTTCTTCTTGAGCTTCATGTGGTCTGTGAATTGTATCTTAAGTATTCTGAGCTTTTGGGCTAATATCCACTCATCAGTGAGTGCATACCAAGTGTGTGCTTTTGTGACTGAGTTATCTCACTCAGGATGATATTTTCTAGCTCCATCCATCCATTTGCCTAAGAATTTCTCAAATTCATTGTTTTTAAAAGCTGAGCAATACTCCATTGTGTAAATGTACCACATTTTCTGTATCCATTCCTCTGTTGAAGGACATCTGGGTTCTTTCCAGCTTCTAGCTATTATAAATAAGGCTGCTATGAACATAGTGGAGCATAAGTCCTTGTTATATGTTGGAGTATCTTCTGGGTATATACCCAGGAGTGGTACAGCTGGATTCTCAGGTGCCCAAGTGATCAGAATAGCCAAGATACAATTCACAGACCACATGAAGCTCAAGAATAAAGAAGACCAAAGTGTGGGTGCTTCATTCCTTCTTAGAAAGGGGAACAAAATACTCATGGGAGCAAATATAGAGACAAAGTGTGGAGCAGAGACTGAAGGAAAGGCCATCCAAAGACAGCTCCACCTGGTAATCCATCCCATATACAGACACAAAACCCAGACACTACTGTGGGTGCTAAGAAGTAATGCTGACAGAAGCCTGATATAGCTGTTTCCTGAGAGGCTCTGCCAGAGCCTGACGAATACAGAGGTGGATGCTCACAGTCAACCACTGGACTGAGAACAGGGTCCCCAATGGAGGAGTTAGAGAAAGGAATGAAGAAGCTGAAGGGTTTGCAACCCATAAGAAGAACAACAATAATCAACCAACCAGGCCCCTTAAAGCTCCCAGGGACTAAACCACCAACCGAGGAGTCCACATGGAGGGCCCCATGGCTCCAGCTGCATATGTAGCAGAGGATGGCCTTGTCAGGCATCAATGGGAGGAGAGGCCCTTTGTCCTGTGAAGGCTCCATGCCCCAGTGTAGGGGAATTCTAGAGCAAGGAGGTGGGAGTGGGTAGGTAGGTGTGTGGGACAACACCCTCAAAGAAGCAGGGAAGAGAGGATGGGATAGGGGGTTTCCGGGAGGGGAGGTAACAGGGAAAGGGGATAACATTTGAAATGTATATAAAGAAAATATCTGCTCTTCCTGTAAGTGGCCAGAGGTGACCTGTGAAGATGGTTCGCTACTTTCTTGATCCAGAAAACCCCACAAAATCATGCAAATCAAGAGGTTCAAACCTTCGTGTTCACTTTAGGAATACCCGGGAAACTGTGCAGGCCATCAAGGGTATGCACATCTGCAAAGCTACCAAGTACCTGAAGGATGTCACTTTAAAAAAACAATGTGTGCCATTCCATCAGTATAATGGTGGAGTCGGTAGGTGCACCCAGGCCAAACAATGGGGCTGGACACAGGGATGGTGGCCAAAAAAGAGTGCTAAATTTTTGCTGCACATGCTTAAAACCGCAGAGAATAATGCTGAACTTAATTAAGGGTTTAGACGTAGATTCTCTAGTCATTGAACACATCCAAGTGAACAAGGCATCTAAGATTTGCCGAGGAACCTACAGAGCTCACAGCCAGATTAAGCCATACATGAGCTCCCCCTGCCACATTGAGAGGATCCTCATTGAGGAGGAATAGGCTGTTCCAAAGCCAGAAGAGGAGGTTGCACAGAAGAAAAGAATATCCCCAGAAGAAACTGAAGAAATAAAAACTGATGGCACGGGAATAGATTCAGCATAAAATAAATGTAGACAAAGGGTTTTTTTTAAAAAAAGAAAGAAAGAAAGAAAGAAAGAAAGAAAGAAAGAAAGAAAGAAAGAAAGAAAGAAAAGAAAAAGAAAATAATATCCAATTAAAAAAAGAAGTAAGGTCCAATCGAGGATACTTGGGGGGGGAGGATAAAATAGGCATAGGAGGAAGATGGAGGGAGGGAACTAGGTGGGCGAAGAGATGCAGAGGGGATTGGAGGTTTTCAGGAGCAGGTGTGGGCAGAGACAGAAGAGAGGGCCAGATGGCCATGAGAATAAATGGAAATCTATGGCTGTCAGGGTTGGAGGGGCATCTTGTGAACATACCAGAGACCTGGGATAAGGGAGGCTCCCAAGAATTAATGGGGATAATCTTACCTGAGACTCACAGCAGTGGGGCTATAGAACCGGAAGAGACCACCTGTTGTAGCCAGGCAGGAACTCCCAGTGGTTCGATAATGACACCAACCCACCCATAAAACTTTCGACCCAAAATTTATCCTGCCTAAAAGAAATGCAGAGACCCAGGGATGGCACAGAGACTGAGGGAATGGCCAAGTAATAACCAGCCTGACTAGAGACCCATCCCATGGGTAAGGACGAATCCCTGACACTATTAATGATACTGTTAAGCTTGCATACAGGAGCCTAGCATGGCTGTCCTCTAAGACATGTCCTCTAAGAGGCTCCACACAGCAGCTGATACAGACAGATGCCAACACCCAAAGCCAAACATTGGATGGAGCTCAGGGACTCTTACGAAAAAGTTGGAGGAAGGATTGAGGGCCCCAAGGGGATAGGAACCTCACAGGAAGACCAACAGAGTTAACTAACCTGGATTTTGGGGGCTCACAAAGATAGAGCCACCAACCAAAGAATATACACAGGCTGGACCTAGGCCTCCCTGCACACATGTAACAGATGTGCAGCTTGGTCTTCATGTGGGTCCTGAACAAAGAGTGTGGGTTATCCCTAAAGCTGTTGCCTGTCTGTTCCTCTAACTCTTGCTGTCTTGTCTAGCCTCAGTGGGAGAAGAAACATCTAGTCCTGCAGAAAAATGATCTTCCACGGTAGGAGGATATGCAGTGGAGGCCTCTACTGTCTCAAAGAAGGAGAGTGGGAATGGGAAAATGGAATGTGTGAGTGAAGGACTGGGAGTGGAGAAAGTGTTTAGTTTGAAAAGTGAATTAAAACAAAAAGAAAGAAAAAATAAATAAAAAATAAACAAAAACCCCAAAGAAAGAATAATGACCACATTAAATATGCAGACACTATTGTAGATGCCAAGAAGCGCTTGCTGACAGGAGCCTGATATAGCTGTCTCTTGAGAGGCTCTGCCAGAGCCTGACAAATACAGAGGTGGATGCTCACAGTCAACTATTGAACTGAGCACAGGGACCCCAATGGAGGAGTTAGAGAAAAGACTGAAGGAGCTGAAGTGGTTTGCAACCCATAGGAAGAACAACAATATCAACCAACCAGACCCCTTAAAGCTCCCAGGGACTAAACCACCAACCTATGTGTACACACGGAGGGCCCCATGGCTCCAGCTGCATATGTAGCAGAAGATGGCCTTGTCTGGCATCAATGGGAGGAGAGGCCCTTGGTCCTATGAAGGCTCAATGCCCCAGTGTAGGGAAATGCCAGGGTGGGGAGGTGGGAGTTGGTGGGTGAACATCCTCATAGAAGCAGGGGAAGGGGGATGGGATAAGGGGCTTCTCAGGCGGGGGGGGGGGGGTCCAGGAAAGGGGATAACATTTGAAATGTAAATAAAGAAAATATTCAATTAAAAAAAACGACTCAAACATTGAGAGAGAAAAATGTGTAGTAATAAAGAGAAAGATTTTCTTTTAAATTTTTAAATTAAAAATAATTTTATAATAATACAATAATATATCATATATATTTAATATATAACATTATAGATCATGTATATAATATGTGATATATTATTTTTAAATTATTTTAAATTTTTAATTATTTTATTTGAAATAATTAATTAATTAAAATTAGTTTTCATATATTAAATATGATAATAGTATATATAAATACTTATAGATTATAAAATATAATATATTATAATTATACATTATATATAATTTTTTTATATATTGAGACAGAAAGATTCCTAGTTCAATGCAGGCTTTGGCTACATATTTTAAAAGAAGGAAGTAATAATGTGCCAGGTATAGTGGTATATTCCTGTAACATGACACGTGAGAAGCTCAAGAAAGAAGATCTCAATTTTTAAACCATTCTAAACTACATAGTGACAGTAAAGGTCAGCCTGGGCTACATAAAGTGATCTTATCTTCAAACAAACCAACAAACAAAAAAATTCTTCCCTAAAAATTTCTTAAATCAAAGTTGGTAGAAGGAAGGAAGTAATAAAGATTAGAGTAGAAATAAACAAAAGAAAATACAAAACTAATTTAGAAGATCAACAAAAAGTTGGTTATAAAAAAAAGATAAAAATCAATCTGCTTTTACCTAAACTAAAAAAAGAAGAGACCACTCAAATGATAACATAACAAATGAAAGAAGAGACATTATAAGTGTTACCACAAAAATAAAATGCATCATGAAATCACTTTGAGCAATTACATACTAAAGTAGTTTGAATATGCTTAGCCCAGGGAGTAGCACTATTAGGAGGTATAACCTTGTTCCAGAAAGTGTGTCACTGTGGGCATGGTCAATGAGACCCTCCTCGTAAACACACAGGAGCCAGTCTTTCCTAGTAACCTTCAAATGAAGATGTAGAACTCTCAGCTCCTTCACCACCATGCTTCCCGCCTTGATAGTGGACTGAACCTCTGAACCTGTAAGCCAACCCCAATTAAATGATGTCCTTTATAAGAGTTTTCTTTTCTTGATCATGGTGTCTGTTCACAGCAGTAAAACCATAACTAAGACACATATCAACAAGTTGCTCAATCTACAAGAAATGGTTAAATCTTAGACACATTCAATCTGCCTGCATTGAATTGAGGTGAAATAGAAAATGTAAGCACAATAAGGAGATTGGATCAGTGATAAAAATACTCTATTAATGAAAACCTCAGAATATTAGGTTTTCACTGCTCAATCTTAACAAATGTTTAAAAAAAATAAGTAAGAAAATACTGCTCAAACTCTTTCAAAAACTAGAAAAAGATAAGATACATTCAACTCTTTTTCTAAGGCTGATATCACCATGATACCAAAGCCAGACAAGGAAATTACAAAATAAAAAAATGGATGGAGGTAAAAGAGGAAAGGAGAAAGGAAAGAGGAAGAGAAGGAAAAGGTGAAAGAAATGATTGCAAGTCAATAAACTGGATAAACACAAGTACAAAAAATTCAGTTAGTATAGAAGACAGGTAGGAACTCCTATGTTCACAATAGCCAAGACATGGAAATAACTCCATCGACAGGAGGACAGATAAAGAAAATGTCACACACACACACACACACACACACACACGATAGGATGTATAAAAAAGTAGGAAACCCATTTCCCACACGGATACACATGGAAGACATTATGCTAAGTTGCTAAGTAAAATAAGCCAAGCGCAAAGAGATTTATACTTTAATTTCTCACTTAGATGTAGATTTAAAAACAGTAAAACTCACAGGAAACAGATAATTGAATTGTAGATAATTATCAGGGGGTGGGGGAGATAGGGAGATATTGTTCAGAAGGCATAAAGTTTCACTTATGCGGGTTGACTAAGTTCTCAAGGTTTACTTTACAGCTTAGTAACTAAACACTGGTAAGTTGCTTTTTATATGTGAAATTTGTTGGGAGACAATCTTAAATGTACTAAGTAGAAAACAGAAGATATCAATGTGAGTACATACAATTGCTAACAAGCTGGGTTATGGTGATAATTTCACAATATCATGTACATGTAAAATACCACTTTAGTTTTGATAAATGATCATTTGTATTAAAATGATTACTTTGAAAAGTGGACAAGTAAGATCCTGTGAGCAACTGTCTCACTACAGACACAATTTCAGGGATTGTTAATGCACTTAACTGTCTTCAGAAGATTCAAGGAAGTCAGCCAAATACTCATGGAGACAATGTCTGGAAAATGCCTACTGCTAAGAATGGATCCACAGCAGCACTCATCTACCAAACTGCTATTCAGGCCAGCATTGCTTGTGACGTGTTGGAGTGGTATGGGGAAGATGCCTAACACTGAAAGGCATCTACCTTGATGTTATGTTTGTCAGGCTATGGGGAATCACACCTGACATTTTCTGTGGCATTGGTCACATGCATGACATAAGCGCCTGATGCTAATCTCTTGACATAGAAAGTTAAAAATTCTACAGTGCTCAAACCAAATCCTTGTAACTATGAACAAGGCATCTATCTGATCTACCCTAGCAAGAGGGAGGAGTTGGGGGACTGGGTGAAGTGCCTTTGTGGAGTCCTAGAAGTTATTTGGAATAACACACCAATTACCAAACTGGGACAAACTTGGACTTAGATTTCACTCTAATACTGATAGTGATAACACACCAACATCAGGAAGCTTAAATGTAGTATATCTAGTGCTGAAATAGTGGAAGTTACCATCAACCCAGAGGAGATAAGCAGACTATTTAGAAGTTCTGGAAAAATATACACAAAGTCAGTTTACATAATTTCAAAGCTCAGATGATGCCACACAAATATACGTTTCCAGGAAACCAAGATCCTACCCCTACAGGTGAGGACAACACACTAAAATCTGACTAGATAGTAACCAGTATGGACAAACTCTAGAATGAATAATTTAAAACAGATGCTTTAAGGAAACCTACTAAGCTCCAAAAGGAAGGAAGGGGGGAGGGATGAAGGAAGTGAGGAGGGAGGGGAGGGAAGGAAAAGGAAAAAGAATAAGAAAAGAGAAAGAAGTAATCAGATCATATGCAAGGAAAATTACCTAGAAAACAGACTGACCTGCCTGCAAGGGTGTTTCTGGAAATAATTAACAGGATAGACCTACGTTCAAAATGGATTGCATCTCCAGTGGGTAATGTTAGTTATTCTTGCAAACCTGAGTGGCAGGAACTGCTTTCCCTGGTAAGCTCCTCCCTCGAGGAGCTCAAATGGCCAGGCCCTGGCCCACAAGACTTCCCTAACAGTTATAATGGCTACTCCCAACCCTGAGATAGAACAATGGCCAGGACCCCCATGATCCATCCTACAGAAAAAAAAATCCTACTAATCCCTGAGTTTGCCCCAGGATCAAGCCACATAATTCCTCCAATCCCAGGCCACCTTGGAAAACTCATCTCAACCCCTCTCAACCCTATATAAACCTCGCTCTATGCCCAGTTCTCTGCTGCTTCTCTCCCAAGCAGAGGTAACCACCTTCCTGTGTTTTTCCCTCCCAATAAATCTCTTGTGTGAGGTTTGTTTTGCAGTATGACTTGGTTTCCAACTGCCAGGATACCTTTCCATATGAGCTGGAATACCTACAGCTAGCCCAGATATAAAGAAGTTCATGAAAAGATTAATATGCGTGCACCTTCCTTCCCTTCTTTCTGATCTGGCTGCTGCTAAGTAAGATACACCTCTCATATCAGACTCCAGCTTCTTTAGCCATCCAGCATGCACTAGGGAGCTTTCAGGTTTCCAGCAACAGATTGGGACTGTGAAGGCATTCAGCTTATTGGACTCATAGTTACTGATACTTTGCCTCCCTAGTATGCAGACTGCTGCTGTTTGACTTCATAGCCCCCTATCTTTTAAGCTAAACTAATACATTCCCTTTAATAATATATAACATTCTATTGATTCTGTTCCTCTAGGGAATTCTGCCTAATAAAGGTTTTATTATTAAGAGTGGTTACTAAGAAACAGGATTGTTAAGGACAAATTTCTCTAAAGGGTTTGTTGGTTTCTAGAGATGGCTTTCTAATTCTATTAAAGCAAATGTTAATACAGACTTTCCTGCTAATTTGGAGAGCATGGATAATACATGGAGTAAATTGTTAAGAGATCTATGCACTAAAATAGATTTGCTATCCTATTTATTAGTTATGAAGAGCAAGAGATTTATTGGCTCTACATGTGAGACCTTCAAACATTTCAGGCAATACACACAGTAATACATTTTGCTTGGAAGGAAAAATGGCCACATCAGGTTGCATACTGATTCTTTGTTAGTGGATAAATGGTTTGTTGGATGATTGGGGACTTAGATGGTAGATTATTTTTTAATGAGTAAGAAAATATTTGGGGAATGGGTATATATGTGTGTACTTTTCCAAATAGACAAAAGATCTAAAGAAATGTGCGTGTTGTCTAAATGCTCACCAAAAGGTGACTGCAACAGAGGAATAATCAAGTAGACAAGATGACCCAACCTGTAGATAGCAGTCAATCACTTTCCCTGACAATTCTTGACACTGTTCAATGTGCCCATGAACAAAGTGACAATTGCAGCATGAATCTTGATTGTGCACAAGCTTGACAACATGTACTTCTTACCAAGGCTGGCCTGTCTATAGCTGCAGCTGAGTACTAAATCTGCTAACAGCAGTGACTAAGACAAAGCCTCCATATGGCATCATTCTCCAGAGTGACCAAGCAATGATTTGGTGGTTGGTTGATGACATTGGATGGTAGAACAACTTCTATCATGCAAAGGGCTGCATTTTGTTCTTACTGGAATAGATTTCTTATTCTACTTATGAATTTGACTTTCTTGAATATAATGTTATAAGCAGACTACTTTGTGAATTCCTTTTCTTCTTCCTATATGTTATCTCAAAACAGGTTGGAAGAAAGAAAAAACAGAAAAATCCCCTCTGGGATCAAAGTATGGAATAATCCAGCAGGAGAAGACCCAATAAATTTTTGCTGGTGTCTTGAAACAAAATATCCATCCCTTCATACCCTGCCATTTCCAGGCAACGAACCAAGTGAGACCTACTGAGAAAAGAGAATGGATAGTAGAAAGTAGTTATAAATGCCAGATAAGGCCATGTGGCCAGTAACTAAAATGAGGATTGTAATAACCATTAGCATTTCATCTTATTTTGTTAAAAATATGTTTGTGCACACACACACACACGTAAAGCATATATTTGTGTCTTCTTTCCTCTCTCTTTTAAAGTCAATTTGGCATTTCTTATTTAATAATATTTTATTGTTCATTTTGAGATTGTAATTTAATTATATTATTTATCCTACCCTTTCCTCCTTCTAAAAACACCCATATACTCCTCCCTACTCTCCTTCAAATTCATGGCCTCTTTTCTCATTGTTACTCTGTGTGTGTGTGTGTGTGTGTGTGTGTGTGGGCGTGCACACACGCGTGTGTGTACATAAATATATATTGGAAATGTTCTCCCTGCCAAGGTTGTAGGAGGAATGCTCTCCCTGTTAAGATTAGTGACTCCATGATAACTAGAAACAGCCTGAGCCCAGGAAGTGAGAATGTGTTCCTCAGGAAAATGGTAAATGCTATGACCTTAAAGACAGGCCATAAGGCTATAGAAAAGAACTCTGAAAACATGAGTTCAAGAATATATAATTTCTCAACTATGTAAAATATAAGAATGCAACATAAATTGTATGAGGGGCTTCATGGACCTAAAAGAACAGAGACAGCTGCACTAATGAGCCAGCTTGTCATAAAGATATTAAGGAAAGAGAAAAGGAGATTTAAGAAGTGATGATATCAAAGGGAGACCCCACTCAGATAGCTTATTGTCTGTGCTTACAAAGGCAGGCAGATTCCTGAGGTCAAGATCAGTCTGGGACAGAGCAAGTTTAGGTCCAGGTGTGATGGTAGTATCAGGATGGGATCCCACACAGCTAAACTTATTGCGGTTACAAAGGCAAGTAGATCTCTGTATTCATTTATAAAACAATATGTACTTGCTGTCCTTTTCTAATAATCAAGGGACTAAGGTTATAAAATGCTGATTTGTGGGATAATCAAAAGGGAACCTGGAGAAATAGGTATGTAAATAAAAGACTGTGCTTTGATCTGTCAGAGAGAGCTACCCAGAGAGAACTGCTTGGAGAGCAACACAGCTCTTTTATAATTTTTCTACCAGGATTTCTGACCTTGGTTGGAAAACCAAAAGGCTATCATACAGAGCTGTTACAACTCTTTTAGAATTTTTCCAGCAAGATTTCTGACTTTGGTTAGAAAACTCAAGAGCTATCCAGAGAGTTATTACTGTTCTTTTAGAAATTTTTCTAGCAGGATTTCTGACTTTGGTCAGAAAACCCAAGAGCTATCTCAAGCAAAGAGAGCCATTTCAAGCAGAGAGAGCTATTTCAAGCAGAGAGCTGTCTCGAGCAGACTACAGAGCCAAGAGCTATCTACAGTGCTGTCTAGGGAGCCATTTCTAGCAGACTACAGAGCTGTCAGCTTATAAGTACATTGACTTTGAGTCATTCTTCCAGCATTCCCAAGCACCCCTTCCTCAGGAACCCCTCTCCAAGTTGAGGCTGGACCTTGACAATTTCTTAACGTTAGAGTCCAAGATAGCAGAAAGAAGGATGAGTTGAAAACTCATATTTGATCCACAAATGTAAGTTGGAGAGAGCATACATAGAATCTCATGAGTATTTTGAAACCTCGAAGCCTGCCTCCAGTGACACCTCCTCCAACAAGGCCACATCTCTTAGCCTTTCCAAAAACGTTGCACAAACTAGAGATTATGTATTAAAATATAAGACCCTATGGGGGATGTAGTGCTTTGAATGAGAATAGTTTCCATAGGCTCATATACTTGAATATTTGGTTCCCAGTTAGTAGACTACTTAGAAAGAATTAGTAACTGTGGCCTTTTTTGGAGGAGGTATGTCACTAGGGATTGGCTTTGAGATTTCAATGGTCCATACCAGGCCCAGTCTCACTCTCTCTATGTATGTATCTTCTACTTGCAGATCAGGAAGTAAGCTCAGAGTTACTCTGTGCCTACATCCCTGCTGCCATGCTCCCCACCATGATGATCATGGACTAACCCTCTAGAATTCTAAGTCAGCCCACTAAATGCTTTCTTTTATACAAGTTGCCTTGGTCATAGTGCCTCTTCATAGAAATAAAACAGTAACTAAGACAGGGTTGATTTCATTCAAACTACCATACCATTTAATATAACATCAATAAGAACAGTAATTAAGTGTTATTAAATCTATATTGTCATGTTTAAGTTATAGAATATTAAGGAACTGATCATCCCTCAAGGGAATTTTGTGTTTTTACTTATATGTGGGATAATTATATTATATTAGGTAGAATTACCAGCATGCTACTGTCTTCATTTGGAAATCAAAGATTACATAAAAATATATGGTTAAGTGTCAAGTTGACAAGAGGTGGACTTGTGACTGTTAATCTTGGTTGTTAACCTGACTGGATCTGTCTCTATTTGGGGATGTGCAAGCATTTCCAGGAAAGATTAATTGAGGAAAGAACAGTCTTCCTGAGAGAGCCCTGCACTGTCTAAAACTCAGATAGTCCTGGGAAAAAAGCATTGCTGCTTGCCTCCTTGCCTTTGCTTTTTCATCTAACTCTGCTGCTGTAACCATTATTTGAGGACATCAGAATCCATCTTCATCAGGTTCTACTGTGAACTGAAGACTAGTGACTCCCTCAGGAATCTTCGATACCTTTGGCACCAGATTGAAACTGCTGAGGCATCTACCTTCATGGACTGAACAGCAACCAGGTTCTCTACCTCTCCAATGTGCAAAGAGTCAATATTAGCTATAAGTAATTATAATAAATTCCCTTTATAACATATATTCTTTCTATCAGTTCTATTCCTTTAGAGAATTCTGAATAACACAAGTTAAAGAAGCAAATAAATTTGACATGCTGGCTTTTGAAGTCAGAAAAGATTTAAATGGCCAAAGTACTACACAGTAAATATGAACTGATATCAATCATAATATTTCTGAATTTTCATTTTTTTTACATTACCTAAGCCAGAATGAACTCTCTCTGTATTTATTCTGCTTGCTTGTCTCTACTCCAAGGTTGTAACAGAGTACATGAAGATATTTTGTCTGTAATAAAAAAACATAAATAAGTAAATAAATAAAGATTCATTATTTTCTTCAAGTTAAAAAAATATCAATAGCTATTCAGAGTCTTAAAAACACCCCAGGAATGGTGACACATATTTTTCACAAATTCAGACAGATCTCTATGAGTTTAAGGCCTCCCTGGTCTACATATGAATTCCAGGCTGGCCAGGGCTACATAAATAACCATCCTTATAAAAACTTCCCAAGTTATACAAAAGAGAGATACAAAGAATTCAAGTTGGGACTTCAATTATATATGGAAAATATTACAAGAGATTATCGATAGAAGTTGAAAGTCCCCTTGTTACTGGTAATAAGAAACCTGATACCAGAAAATAATGAGGTTTCCCATGTTTGTGGATTGGTAAAATTCATATTGTGAAAATAGCATCCTTGTTTGTGATAGGCAGAAACTGGAAACAACTCAGATGTCCCACGACAGAAGAATGGATACAGAAAATGTGGTACATTTATACAATGGAATAGTACTCAGCTATTAGGAACAAGGACATCCAGAGTTTTGCAAGCAAATGGATGGAACTAGAAAATATCATCCTGAGTGAGATAACTCAGACCCAAAAGGACATTCATGGCATGTACTCACTAATAAGTGGATATTAGCCACAAAAAAGTACAGAATACCCAAGATATAGTCCACAGAACTCAAAAAGGTCAATAAGCTGAAGGGCCCAAGGGAGAACACATCAATCCCACTTGGGAGGGAGAAGAGAGCAATCACAAGTCGGAGGGAAAGGAGTTGGGGGGTGGGAGGGAAGAGGGGAACATGATCTGGTATTGGATGGTGGGAAAGGGACTGAAGCCCTGAGAGCCAGCAGAAAGAATGGAAACAGGCAACCTCAGGAGGTAGGAGGTGAGGGGACCCTCCAGAATGTACCAGAGACCTGGGAGGTGAGAGACTCTCAGGACTTAAACGGAGGGACCCTAGATAAAATGCCCTACAGTGGAGAGAGGGAACTCGTAGAGCCCACCTCCGCAGAAAAATAGGGCATCTGTGAGAGATGGGGTTGCCATCCCACAGTCAAAACTCTGACCCATAATTGTTCCTATCTGAAAGAACTGCAGGGATGGAAATGGAGAGGAGCCTGAAGAACCAATCAATGGACAGAAGCTGTGGACCCCTGTGGTTGAATTAGGGGAAAACTGGAAGAAGCTGAGGGGGTGGGTAACCTTGTAAGAGGACCAGTAGTCTCAAATAACCTCGACCTCCAAGAGGACCAGCAGTCCCAACTAACCTGGACCCGCAAGATCTCTCAGACACTGAGCCACCAATCAGGCAGCATACACCAGCTGATATGAGGCCCCCAACACATATACAGCAGAGGACTGCCAGGTCTGGGTTCAGTCAGAGAAGATGCACCTAACCCTCAATAGACTGGAGGCCCCAGGGAGTTTAGAGGTCTGGTAGGGTGGGGTAGAGGGTAGAACATCCTTGTGGAGACAAGAGGGCAGGAGGAGGTATGGGATGGGGAACAGTCAGAGGGTGGACCAGGAGGGGAATAAAATCTGAAGTGTTAAAAAAGATTAAATAGAATTAAAAAGATAAAAGAAAATAACCACCCTACCAAATTAAGATTCGCTTAATCCCATCAAAATTCTAACACAATTCTTCATAGAAATTTTAAAAAATAATTGTAAATGTCATACAAAAGAACAAAAATAAACCAGGATGAATCCTGTGCCACAGCACTCCATACTCAAATACTGCCGGGAGAGAGCTCGTCTCCCAGAAGAGCCGGCACACCTGAAAGCACAGGTAAGACCACCACTTTTGCTCAAATTCCTGGCCCAAGGGGGACCCACCTAGAGCCATCAGGACACAGGAAACAATGAACAGCCAGGGACAGGATCCTTCCAGTTTCCATCTGCATCCCGGAGCTGACCCTGTGCCACAGCTCTCCATACCCATTTCCTGGAGAGAACAGGTCTCCCAGGAGTGCTGACACACAGGCTTGCAGGAGGGACAAGCCACAGTCAGAGACAGCAAGACCAGCTAACACCAGAGAGAACCAGATGGTGAGAGGCAAGGGCAAGAACATAAGCAACAGAAACCAAGTCTGCTTGGCATCATCAGAACCCAGTTCTCCCACCACAGCAATCCCTGGCTGGATACCCCAACACACCAGAAAAGCAAGACTGATTTAAAATCACATCTCATGATGATGATAGAGGACTTTAAGAAGGACATAAATAACTTCCTTAAAGAAATCCAGTAGAACACAGATAAATAGCTAGACGTCCTTAAAGAAGAAACACAAAAATCCCTTAAAGAATTATTAACTACACATATAACAGAATGTTAATGTCTAGAATAAAGAACTAAAAAAAACATTAGCATCAAGAAAACTATTCTCAACAATAAAAGAACTTCTGGAGGAATCACCATCCCTGACCTCAAGCTGTACTACAGAGCAATAGTGATAAAAACTACCTGGTATTGGTACAGAGACAGGCAGGAAGATCAATGGAATAGAATTGAAGACCCAGAAATGAACCCACACTCCTATGGTCACTTGATCTTTGACAAAGGAGCTAAAACTGTCCAGTGGAAAAAGGACAGCATTTTCAACAAATGGTGCTGGTTCAACTGGAAGACAACATGTAGAAGAATGAAAATTGATCCATTCTTATCCCCTTGTACAAAGCTCAAGTCTAAGTGGATAAAGGACCTCCACATAAAACCAGATACACTGAAACTAATAGAAGAGAAGGTGGGGAAAAGCCTCGAATACTTGGGCACAGGGGAAAAGTTCCTGAACAGAACTCCAATGGCATATGCTCTAAGATCGAGAATTGACAAATGGGACTTCATAAAATTGCAAAGTTTCTGTAAGGCAAAGGACACTGTCAATAGGACAAAACGACAACCAACAAATTGGGAAAAGATCTTTACCAATCCTTCATCTGATAGAGGGCTAATATCCAATATATACAAAGAACTCAAGAAATTAGACTCCAGACAACCAAATTACCCTATTAAAAAATGGGGTATAGAGCTTAACAAAGAATTTTCAACGGAAGAAACTCGAATGGCCGAGAAGCATCTAAAGAAATGTTCAGCATCCTTAGTCATCAGGGAAATGCAAATCAAAACAACCCTGAGATTCCATCTCACACCAGTCAGAATGGCTAAGATTAAAAACTCAGGTGATACTAGATGCTGGCGAGGGTGTAGAGAAAGAGGAACACTCCTCCATTGTTGGTGGGACTGCAAGATGGTGCAACCACTTTGGAAATCAGTCTGGCGGTTCCTCAGAAAATTGGACATAGCATTACCCGAGGATCCAGCTATACCACTCCTAGGCATATACCCAGAAGATGCTCGAACATATAACAAGGACATATGCTCAACTATGTTCATAGCAGCCTTATTTATAATAGCCAGGAGCTGGAAAGAACCCAGATGTCCTTCAACTGAGGAATGGATTCAAAAAATGTGGTATATTTACACAATGGAGTATTACTCAGCTATTAAAAACAATGAATTCGAGAGGTTCCTAGGTAAATGGATGGAACTAGAAATTATCATCCTGAGTGAGGTAAGCCAATCACAAAAGAACACACATGGTATTCACTCACTGATTATTGGATATTAGCCCAGAACCTTGAAATGCCCAAGATGCAACTCACAGGCCACATGAAGCCCATAAAGAAGGAAGACCAAGTGAGGGTGATTCGGTCCTTCTTAGAAGGAGCAACAAAATACTCAAGGGAGCAAATATGGAGACAAAGTGAGGGACAGAAACTGAAGGATGGGCCGTCTCAAGACCACTCCACCTGAGTATCTATCCCATGTGCAATCACCAAAGGTAGATGCTGATGTGGAAGACAGGAAGTGCATGCTGATAAGAGCCTGATATGGATATCTCCTCAGAGGCCTTCAAGAGTCAGACATATTCAGAGGCAGATGCTCACAACTAGCCATTGAACTGATCATGGGGTTCTCAATAGAGGAGTTAGAGTGAAGACTGAAGGAGCTGAAAGGATTTAAGGCACCATGAGGAGAGCAACAATACCAACCAACCACAGCTCCCAGGGTCTAAACCACCAGCCTGGGAGCACTTAGGGGGGGATCCAGGGCTTCAGCTGAATATGTAAAAGTGGAGGGCCCTGCTGGGCATAGGTGGAAGAAGAGAACCTTGACCTCATGAAGGCTGGATGCCCCAGGGGGTGGGAATTTTGAGGGTGGGGAGGTGGGAGTGGGGGGGTTAGATAGAGGTTACATCCACAGAGAAGAAGGAGGAGGGGCGAGGGGATTGGGGGTTCCGAGGGGGTGGTGGGGGATGGGGTAAGGGGACAACATAGGAAATGTAAATAAATCATCCAATAAAAAAAAAGAAAACAAATAACTCAGTTAAAAATAGGTCAAAGAACTAACAAAATTCTCAAAATATGAAATGGTAAATGGCCATTTCAAGAAATACATTTTTTGAATGTTCGATATCCTTAATCATCAGAAAAATGCAAATCAACATTATTTTGAGATTTTTATCTTACCTTAGTCAAAATGACTAAGAAACAATAAATGCTGGCATGTATGTGAGGAAAGGGAAACACTTACACTGATGGTGGGTATGTAAACTGGTTGTAGCTACTAAAGAAATCAGTGTGGTGGTTGTTCAAAACGCTAGAAATAGTTCTATTGTATGATCTAGCTGTGCTCTCTTAGACATAGACCTAAAGGAATGGAAATGGGAACATCCTTGATATCTATGAACTGGTGAGTAGAAAATGAAAATACGATATGGATAATGAAAATGTAATACATTTACACAATGGAATATGACTCAGTTGTTAAGAGAAGTAAAATTATATTTTCAGTTAAATGGATGGAACACAGAGACCCACAATTGGTCAACTTGCAGAAAATAAGAGATGTTGGAGTACTCAGATTCCACTGGATATCTATATTGCACCCCTTCCCCAGAGATTCGGGGACCTTTATGGGAAAGGGGGTAGAAAAAAAACAACAGTCAGTGGATGAATACAACAGGGCAGTCATAGCAGCTGTGCTCTCACACATGGTGAACTCACAGAAAGTTAGGACAAAATACACAAGACTTACCCAAGTTCAAGACAGACAAAATTCTCAGAACAGAGTAGAGGATGGGGGTGAGCATGAGCTATTGGTAACCATAGCTGCTGGGAGACAGAGTCCTGATAGATCCACCAGGCTCTGGGGCCCCGTACCTGAGAGTATTTGGTTAACACAAATTGGACTTGATTGGGTTTTTTTTAAGTGGTTAAGTGCACTGGCTACTCTTCCAAAGGACCCAAATTTGATTCCCAGCACCTACATGGTAGCTAACAATTTCTGTAACTCTAGTCCTAGAGGCTCTAACTCCCTCTCTGCTTTCTATGGGCACCAGGCACACATGAGGTGTCCAGATATACATGCAAGCAAAACACCCATATACATAATATTTGGAGGGGCATCAAACTCACAAATATCCACCTGCCTCTGAATCCCAAGTGCTGGGATTAGAGGCATGCACCAGTGTATCTGGCTCATATGAAAATAAATTTAAAAAAATTTTAAAGATACAAAGTTGGGTAGGTATGGAGGTAGAAGTAGGTCTGGAGGGAGTTGGAGAAATAATGTGGTCAAAATACATTCTATGAAATTCTCAAAGAATTGATACTATTTTTAAAAACTAAATCTGATCAGTTGCCTTGCAAAATGATAAACAAAAATATTTGCTTTGGGTTGTTACATCCAGTAAAAGCATTAAAAGTAGAAAATACAGTCAAAGAAAAAAGAAAACTCTCAAAATTTTTAAATTTTGAAAAATATCCAAAGAACAATCCAGCTAAAAACATCTTTGGAAATAATGAGTCCAGACATACATATGGAAATAGTTTAATGGTTCCTTTAAATTTCCTTTACATAAATTATCAGAGATAAAAGCAGGATGGAGAATATGAATTTACCATAGAAAAATAGTTATGGGTAAATCAATGAAATAAACAAATAGCATGTTTTTATAGAATTTTCAACTCTCAAACTATTAGAAAATGACATATAAAGCTGTTTTATGATTCTAATAATTTATCTTAATGCCCTTGCCATTTAAAGCAATCACCTACATAGAATTCTATTCATAAAAAGGGAATTCTTTATAAATTTTACCAGAGCAAGACTAAGAAGCAGAATCTCAATTAAGAATGTAAGATCTGGGGCAAGTTATTCATGAGTAATGTATAAAGCCTTGGCTTTCTTTATAAAAAAAAATTCCCTTTGAATAACATTACATTCAAAAAGTATAAATTCAATATGCATGACTGAGCACATCAGATCTACCATATATCTGAATCTAAAATAAAGAACAGTCTTGTTAATCTTGCCAATATGTGTTTGAAAAGCATCCATTGGTATTTAAATGTATTCCTGACACTGCAGCAAAAACAGTTTAACTCATTACATGCTCCAGATCCCACAGGTTCATACAAGGCCATCCTAATTATGTAGCCATAATGCCGTTCTCACCAACTTACTGCACAGACGCCTACAACTGAACTGGTTGAGAGGAAAGTGTAAAACAAAACTCTGATGAATAATTATCTATACTAAGCTTTTATCCAGTTTCTTCTGTATTTTCTGTTCGTGCTCTCACCATTCTTACAATTCTATTTACACTAAATGCTACTTCTCAGAGGGGAAAAATATCAAAATATTAAATATAACAACAAGGGTATACAAGACTAAAAAAAAAACCTGTGAAGGTATTTGTAGCGTGTTTTTAAATGAAATGATCAAAAATTACTAATTCTGCTTCATTGACTCATTCATCTATATATTCAATAACAATAATTTGCTAAGCATAGTAGACATTATTCTAGGAATTAAGTACACATCCCTGAACAAAATAGAAATTCTTGTATTCATGAAACATTTCTAATGTGGTGTGAAATAAGAAGATTTGTTTTTTTTTTTAAAAAAATCTGTTTAAAGAAACAAGCCATGCCCTGGACTCTAGATTTGATTCATAGCACTGGAAAAAAAACGGGGAAGAACAAAAGAGAAAAGACAAGCAAGAAATATTTTCTTAGTTTTACTTGGGATGCTAAAATATATTAACTGAAATTTCCTAGGAAAAAAAAGTCACATCTATGTTAAAAATTCTACAATGTTAAACTGGGTTGGGCGAAGGCATGTATGTAGCTCACCTATCATGCAGAAGGCCCTAGGTTTGAACCTCTATACTCCATAAACTGGATGTGTTGATGCATGACTGTAACCCCAGAACTTGAAAGGGGAGACAGGAAGATCAGAAATACAAGCTCTGTTGAAATAGTCCCAAACTCCAAAGTGGAATATAGCCTACACTTGAGTTCAACAAGGAATACTGGCAATGTTAACACAAATATAATTTAAGGCAGTTATAGGACAACACCCAACACTTCTTAGTGCAAAGGTTAGGGTTAATGATCTATGAAAATTCTCAATTATGGAGAATAATAGGTGAAACATGGAAACTAAGACACTTAAGAGCTCAAGTTTCCTGATTAAGTCACAGAAAGTAAACAGACAATATTATAAAAATCACTCTTAGTGTTTTCTCCCTTTCCTTTCTAATTATAAAATAAGTAATAACATTTGGTAATACCTACAAAACCTAGAAAAAAATCCCGATTTCTCATAAATTTGGCCTCTTGTCTTTACCTCTGTCACAAAAACACTTGGTACATGGAGAAAGAAGTATTTTATTGAGAAGAAATTCAAAATAATACTATACAGTTATTATGATTTCTTGTGTTTTGTGTTATATTTACTTCTCCAAACTGAAATCTGATCTAATACCAAGATAACAGAACAAATCAGATAATTATTAACAGATAAGTGTTATAAAGAAGTAGATATTAAGTACTAATCTTTCCTAGTATAAAAACAATCCATTTCACATGAAGTTATAGCTATGGAATAAAAGTGGCCAAAAGAAAACCTATCATTAAAAGTAATGAAAAACCTAAGCTGGGTGTAGTAGTACATGCCTTAAATCCCAACACTCAGAAGGCAGAGGCAGCTGTATTTCTGTGAGTTAGAGGCTAATCTGGTCTACATAGTGAGTTACAGGACAGCCAGGGCTACACAGAGAAACCCTGACCTGAAACATATACGTGCACACACATACACACACAAAGAAAATAGATATAAATGTACAACATAGTAGTCATACGAAAAGGAACTACTCCAGCCACTGCTATATTGGCTGGCCTGGAAATAATAATTTCATACTAATACCTATTTTACAATTCTAAGATGAGACTACATAGATGACAGGACAAATTTAATATTATTAATTAAAATTTATCTTGTCCACAAACCTTTGAGCTTGGTATGAGGACTTTTAATTATATAAATAACTTTTTCACGTTTTCCTTTCCCTTTCTTGCCTTATGTATGTGTGTGTGTATGTGTGCTGTGGTATATGTCTTCATGTCCTGGCATGCATATGGTGGCCAGAGTCTAATATTGGATATGTTCATCTCTTGCTTTTCATCTTGTTATTTTGAAACAAAGTCTTTCACTGAATCTGGAGTTCACTAATTTGCTAGACTAGTTGGCAGTGAGCTCCAGAGATCTGCTTGTCTCTGAGGATCCATCTGTGTCAACAACTTTAGAACACCCCATGTTAGGAGTACAAATGTGTGCCCTGAAACCAGGCCTTTATGTTGGTGATGGGAATACAAAATCAAGGTCCTCATTTATGTGGCAAGCACTTTAACCACTGGACCACTGCCCCAGGCCAAACGTTATTTTTCAGTCTCATAGTTCTAATTTATTTTTTCTCTTGATTTTGTTGTCTTTTAAACATTAACAGATCATGTATTTTTATATTTTTCAATTATTATATTAAAGAAATAGTAGGTCATACATATTATACTTTGTTGAATTATTATATTAAAAATTAATCAAGTGCTGATTGCCTAGCTTTAAAATATTTACATTGTACTCTTCCCTTACCCAGCTTTCTCTAATCCTATGGTATTTCAATGATAATTGTTTTTCATGGAATTCTAAGACATAAATGTATATATTCAATTTTTAGATATTTTCTCTCTGCCTCTGAATATTAATGCAGCATTAATTTCTGCTGCAAAAAAAATTGCAATGAGATACAGGAAAAATATCTCTTGCAAAGAAAAGAGATTGAATTCATTAATTAATTTTCAGTGAACTGTTAGCTCTATTAATTCCTCTCCAATCTTTATCCTATCATGTCGTCTCATTGTAGATTTCCTGACTTGTATTTTCAGATCCTTATCTAAGCTTTAAGCCCACCAAAAATTACACACTCTGGATAATTGTACTAACCTTTAGAATTAAAAAACACAGTTCTAATAACACAGTTCTATCCATGCCCCCAAAGTACAAAGTCTTAGTTCTGAACCTGTAGTCATTTATTACTAGCTTCCTCCTGACAAAATCATAGCTATTGTGTTAAATATCATCCCAAGTACTATGACCTGGTCCTCTCTTTGTTTTGCTTCCCTTTACCAAATACTGCACAAGTTAGTTTTCCTTGCCCTTATACTACTTATCTACTTTCTTGTCGTCGGATATATAATTCTATATTCATTTAATTTAAAAAGAATATTTTTTAAAGTTTCTGTGTTCTAGCAATTTATAATCTGATAGACAGCAAAAGAGCCAAAGGGATAGTAAAAACCATACAAATGTAAACAATCCAAGAGACCGAATTGTTATAAAATTAGCAAGGAGGCTAGGTTGTAGTTCAGTCAGTAAAGTGCTTGCCTAGCATACTTAAAGCCCTGGGTATCATCCCAATATTACATAAACTGGGTATGGTGGCACACATCTGTAATCCCAGAATCCAGGAGGTAGAGCTAGGAAAATCAGAAGTTCCAGGCAACCCTGGGCTACATCAGACATTATCTCAAAAACCACAAAAATAATAGAGTTCAGAATAAGTTGCTAGATACTAAACAAACATTTATAAAAGGCATCTACATTCTTTTATCTTTTAGTTTTATGAAATGCATGCTAGACAAGTGTTCTCCAGTTGAGCTATATCCGCAGCCCTCTTTTTACTTTTCATTTTGAGACAGTATCTCACTACCTTTCCATGGCAGGCCTTGAAATTGCAACTCTCCTGTGCCACACCCTTACAAGTAGCCAGGATTATAGGCCTGTAACACCAGGCCTAATTTTAAAATATTATCTTTAAGATACAATATTTACAATAGCTACTGAATGTGAGCTAATTTTATAAATAAGTTATAAAAATATACCAAAGGAAATTTAAAAGTTTATATAGTGGTGAAACATATTTTTGTAGCAGAACATTTGCCTAACATGCATGATGACCTGAGTTTTGTCCCTGGCACTATAAAAAGTTTATACAAGTGAGAATATATCACATTTATCAATATAATGATTGAGTAGCATAAAAATAGTAAATCTGTAAGTGTTACTTCAATCAATAACCCAGTAGTTTTTCACTAATCATGAAAAGCTAATTCTTAATAGAATTCAGAAAAACAAGGAGTCAAAGCCAGTAAACACAGTATGTATGATGGCACAATACCTATAATACCAGGACTTGGGAGGGAGGCAGGAAGATACATAGAAGACAGCCTACCAGAAAATGAAAACAAAGAAGAGCTAACATAATATTTGAGAAGGACAAAACTGGATTTACTCTATTAAGACTATAGTAAATTGAATACTGTCCCCTCAAAACGTTTGTCTACCTAGCATATATGAATATCTTATCTGGAAGTAGGGTCTTTGCATTGTGATGAAGAAAAGGTCCCAGAGGAGATTGGAGAGATGGCTCAGTGGTTAAGAGCACTGACTGCTTTTCCAGAGGTTCTGAGTTCAATTCCCAGCAACCACATTGTGGCTCCTAGCACCATGTTGAGTTGCTCAATACTGCCTGTAAGTCCAGCTCCATGAAATCAGATACCTTTTTCTGGCCTAAGCAACCTGCATTCACAATACACATGTAAAAACAAATCTTATGCCTAAGGTAAATATTATATATTATACTAAATAATGGAAAATCAAAGCATCTCCACTAATAGCAGGAAGAGGCAAGTGCTTTCTGTATGTACTCTTACTTGATACAGTGCTTGGTGTATTAACTAGAGCATTAAGACAAGACCAAGAAAAGAGATAAAAATAAGAAAGGAAGAGGTCACACTCTCCTTATTTAGAGATGAGATGATTCTATACCTAAGAGACTCTATACACCACCAGAAAACTTCTAGAACTGGTAATTACTTTCAGCAAAGGGGCAAAATAGAAAAATCAGTAGTCTTCCTGTACACAAATAACAAATATGCTGAGGGAGAAATTAGGAAAATAGCCTCACTCACAATTGCCTCAAAATAAAAGTAAAATGATATTCAAACAATGAAGTGAAAGACCTCTACAATGACTTTCAAACACTGAAGAAAGAAGATAATAGAATGGAAGATTCCCCATGCTGATGAATCAGAAGAATCAATATTGCAAAAATGGCTATGCGACCAAAAGTTACAATATGCAGATTCAATGCAATGCCAATATCAAGATTCTATTGCTACTGACAGGTAGACTCTAATTTCTTTTCATTTCACAGAAATAGAAAAGAGAATCTTAGAATCCATATTGAAACACAATACACCTAGGATAGCCACAAAGAATAATACCAGGGCTATTAACATACCTGATCGAAATTAGTACAAGCAAGGCTACGATAAACCAATTGTGTATGCTACCCTATATGAAGACATGAACATAGGGTCTCTTCTCTGAATGATACTAAATTCAAGAATAAGTGGCATCCTAAAAACTGTCAAGGTCATGAGTGTCAAAGCAAGATGAAGAAGTAGTCCAGAGAGGAACAGCCTAGAGACTATAATCATAGATTAAATCTTCTTTTTATATAGGTCACAGCTGGAAAAGCTATATCTCAACTCTCTGGATAAAAGATATGTGAGTTATTACACTGTTTTTGTAACTTTTGTAAGCATGAAAAAAGTTTAATATTTAAAACTGAAAAGGGTACCTAGGACATTATAAGCAATGTAGAAATATATAAATTCAGTTCTACATTAAACAAAATATTTAAGGGAAATTAACAATCTCACAAGTATAATTTATAAAACCTTTGACACATTTTCTCTAATATCCAACTATATCTCTGTTATTAATCCCTCTGTAAGAGTAAAGCCTAAACCAAGCATAAACTCTGAAGGAAAAGCTGGCCAGTGGGAAGGGGGGGGGGGACAAGAAAGGGAAAGAAGAAAAGCAAAAGGCTATATTTAGAAGTTCTGATGAGACCCAGTGAAGAAAGAGCAGCCATTATCCTATTGAATCTCTCATACTTCCAAATCCCAGTATAGGAAAATACTAAGACAGTGACATTAACTGCATTCAGCCTCGTCAGCAGGGAAATAAACTCATTTTCCTCTCTGATTATATAGCATGAAATCTTAGCAAAATCATATGACAATAAACGGATGAACAAAGAAATTTAAGAACTAATCGGCTTCACCTTTTGAACGCCCTTTCTGATATAGAGCAAGAGAAAACAGTTATTTTAAAGATTAACTAAAAAAGTAGAACTGATCTCAAATAGAACCTCCAAAAGGCTCCACACAGCAGTAATAACTCTTCGTGGACTTAATACAGCATATTCCGAAGCTCTTGGGGGAATAAGTGCAGAAATTTCACTCACCATTCCAGGGAGCCTCATCAGCATATCTTTACAACGTAAGATGCATGTAGATGCTTTCTTGAAATCCCCTTGAGTAACAGCCTAAAAAAGGTGTCAAAAATTGGTTAAAATGAAATGACAAGATAACTGTCTCACAGTCTTATTTATTTTATCTATTTACTTGTGCGAGCACGAGTGTGTGTGTGTGTGTGTGTGTGTGTGTGTGTGTGTGTGTGTGTGTG
>NW_021604642.1:491729-525636 GCF_004785775.1 Grammomys surdaster | reverse complement strand
TGTGTGTGTGTGTGTGTGTGTGTGTGTGTGTGTGTGTGTGTGTGTGTAGGTGCGCGCATACACATGTGGAACTTACTATGTAGCCCAGACTGGCCTCCAATTCACATTGATACTCCTGCATGAGCCTCCTGAAATGCTGAGATTATACACAGAGCTCTTTTTCAACAAAATAATGTTATCAATTACTTTCTAGGGGAGAAAACTCCTACATTTGCTGTTTTCTTCTCTTTATGTAAATCAAGTATTCTTTCGCTTTGATTTTGGGGGATTTAACTCAGTGCTGGAGCACAAGATAATACTTAGGTTCCTTTTCCAACACCAAAAAGATGTAAAATGCTCAGTTCACTCTAGTTTTCTTCTCCATCCACCTCACAAGCATAAACCCTGACATCTTTCTGAATAAATACTCTTGCTAGGGCTTTTAATAGAAGAATGTTTTAAAATGAAAATAAATTAAGATAAGAATATCAATAGATCAAATCTCACATAGGGAGATTAAAAATAACATTCCCATCTCTACTGTAACTATTCAGTGAATACAAGGAAATCTTATGATTAAAGAGAAATACTTTGCCGGGCAGTGGTGATGCACGCCTTTAATCCCAGCACTTGGGAGGCAGAGGCAAGCGGATTTCTGAGTTTGAGGCCAGCCTGGTCTACAGAGTGAGTTCCAGGACAGCCAGGACTACACAGAGAAACCCTGTCTCAAAAAACAAAAACAAAAAAAACCCAAAAACAACAACAACAACAAAAAAGAGAAATACTTTATAATTAGATGTTGCTTTCTACTTTTATAACATAAAACAATATGAGAATAATGCTCTACTAATGCTCTAATAAACTATAAATCTCTATCATTACAGATGTACTCTACAGAAATTAAAGCTATAGCAGTACATGTTATTATAGTTTTAATAGAAATATGAATGCAGTTGCTTAATAATAGATGTGTACTTAACTATGTTGTAACAAGACTGTAGAGAGGCTGGCTGCACAGCTCAGTGGTAGAAGACTTGACCAGTATGCAGGATAAAATTTTCATCCTTTGCCTCCATTACATCTCTAGGCCTAAATTTATATTTTGAATCAATCTTTAAATAATATGTTTTCATAAAAAAATTTAAATGATAATTTAAAAATATTTGCTATGTTATGCAAATGTGCAAATATAGAATAACATAAAACATATGAAACAAAGGAAGGCTGGTGAGATGCCTCAGTAGGAAGACAACTTACTTTACAAGCCTAAGGACCCGAGTTTAATCCCAGAATCCATGGTGGAAATGGAAAACTGATTCCCGAAAGTTGTTCTCTGACCTTTGCACAGACACACACAGCTGCACGCACACATGCACACACAATTATAATTATTATATTAATTATATTATATTAATATATTAAATTATATTATTATGTTATTATAATAATAATAACAATAATAATAATATAATTGTAATCAAAAGAGAAGATAGTGAGTTAAAGATAATTTGCATCTCCACAAATTTGAAGCAAAGCATTAGATGTATGTGGGTAAAACGTGTGTGGCTATAGGAGAGATGAGGGGCGTGGCCAGAGAGCAACAATTATAGACTAGAGGGTAGCCAGAAAATCCAATTTTATATCTGAAGCAAAAACAGAAAGTACTTAACAATACAGTAAGGAAGTGGGCTTTTTAACAAAGAAAAGGGGGGGTAACCTTGATGAGCTCCACAGGCACACAATCTGGAAACCTGCAAAATTACAGCTCAAGATAAATGATCTGTCATCAGGCAGCTGGCAGAATGACAAGGGGATGCTTGTAGTTTCTAGCTCAGTGATGCTGCAGGAGGGAAATCATTTAAGAGACGTCTCTGGTTTCTTTCTTTCTTTCTTCCCTGATCAAGCTATCTTTGACCAGAGAGTTCATTTGTTTCCAAGAGTATGTGGGTTTTATGTTGTATTTGTTGTTATTAAAGCCTAGCCTTAGTCCGTTGTGATCTGATAGAATACATGGGATCGTTTCAATTTTCTTGTATCTGTTGAGGCTTGTTTTGTGTCCAATTTTATGGTCAATTTTTGAGAGGGTTCCATGAAGTGTTGAGAAGAAGGTATATTCTTTTGTTTTGGGGTGAAATGTTCTATAGATATCTGTTTAATCCATTTGGTTCATAACTTCTGTTAGTTTCACTGTATCTCTGTTTAGTTTCTGTTTCACTGACCTGTCCATTGGTGAGAGTGAAGTGTTGAAGTCTCCCACTATTACTGGATGAAATTTAATGTGTGTTCTGCAACCTATAGGTTGGGAAAAAATCTTCACTAACCCTACATCTGATAGAGAGCTAATATCCAAAATATATAAAGAACTCAAAAAGGTAACCTCCAAAACACCAAATAACCCACTTTAAAAATGGGGTACACCAGGCAGTGGTGGCACACGCCTTTAATCCCAGCACTTGGGAAGCAGAGGCAGGCGGATTTCTGAGTTCGAGGCCAGCCTGGTCTACAGAGTGAGTTCCAGGACAGCCAGGGCTACAGAGAGAAACCCTGTCTCAAAAACCCAAACCAAAAAAAAAATGGGGTACTTTAGTGGGATATCCCCCCCTACATTTGCAATAAAGCTCGGTAACTGGGGAGGAGCTAATGTGGGAGGAGCGAAGAGTGGGAAGGAAAAGGAAGAGGAGGGGCGGGGAGACTGGCAACCATGAATTGGTCGAGAACAGTCCTGGGTAACAATTTATATCTACAGGTTAGGTATTGGGTAACAACTCTAATTGTGTGGGCATCTTGTTAATTGAGCATTTCCAAATATATAAATCCTTTGGATAATCTTTAAGCATTAAGAGTCTTCATTCTACTAGGAACCGTGAGCATGGTGGGTATCATCTGGGGTTTAGCAGAGAACCATGAGGGTGACGGGGTTGGTCTAAAATCTATACTTTGGGCATGGTCTCTATGGAGATGATCGGCAGAAACAGCTGCTACAGTAACATCTCATGGGGTGCTCTTGGCCTCTGGCCACTTCTAGTCGGGAACATGGCAGGCGGCCCAGATAACTAGTAGAGCCGGACCTAGCAGAGGGTTTTCTAAATATTGTTCGCAACAGGGTACAGAGCTAAACAGAGAATTCACAACAGAAGAATCTCAAATGGCAAGAAGCACTTAGAGAAATGTTCAAAGTCCTTAATGATCAGGGAAAGCAAATCAAAATGACCCTGAGATTCCATCTCACACCAGTCAGAATGGCTATGAATAAAATCTCAGGTGACAGCACATGCTGGCAAGGATATGGAGAAAGAGAACACTCTTCCATTGCTGGTGGGACTTCAAGCTGGTACAACCACTCTGGAAATCAATCTGGCAGTTCCTCAGAAAATTGGACATAGCATTACCTGAAGACCCAGATATACCACTCCTGGGCAGATACCCAAAAGATGCTCCACCATACCACAAGGATACTTGTTCCACTATGTTTATAGCAGCCTTATTTGTAATAGCTAAAGCTGGAAACAACCCAGATGTCTCCCAACTTGGGATCCATCTCATGGGGGACAGGAACCAAGGCCTGACACTATTACTGATGCTATTATGTGCTTACAGATGGGAGCCTGGCATGGCTGTCCCCTGAGACCTACCAGCAGCTGACTGAGACAGTTGCAGATACTTAGTCACAACCACTAGACTAGGACTCCTGCGGTTGAATTAGGGGAAGGATTGAAGAAGCTGAAAGGGAGAGTGACCCCATAGAAAGACCAGCAATGTCAACTAACCCAGATCCCAGGGAGCTCCCACAGACTGAGCCACCAATCAGGAGCATACACAGGCTGGTCCAAGGCCCCTGGCACATATAAAGCAGAGTTTCTGACTGGTCTGGCCTCAGTGGGAGAAGGTACACTTAATTCTTCAAGAGACTTGAGGCCCCAGAAAAGAGGGAGGCCTGGGGAGGGGGAAAGCATCCTCTTGGAGGCAAGGGGGGGAGGAATGGGATGAGGAACTGTGAGAAGAGGTACAGGGAGGGGTGCAACAACTGGAATGTAAACAAACAAAATAATTAAAATTACAAAAAGAGAGATGTCTCATAGTCAAATCTCTCAAGAAAAAATAATCCTCTATATTTCTATATCTCCAACCTCCAAATATGTTCTGCTTTCCACTGGGTAAGCAAGTAACCACTTAGAGAATCAGTGTGGACCCAGAAAACAAGTTGTAACTTAGATGAAGACTTAGGTTAGGGAGTACTCAGATCTACTTGGATAGGAAGTATAAGCTACCTAAAAGAAGGAACCCAAAGGCAGATAACATTTGGGAATTACATTAGCACCAGAGGAGGTCAGGGAGAAAAAGGCATTGAAATTAGTATATAAAAGAAACCAGTTGACCTAAAGACTGGAAACCCCTCACCATCAGGGATACTTACCTGTATGGGACAGAGTAAACACAAGAAAAGTCAAAGGAGGAAAAGGCAGGTGCTATAAAAACAATTCAGTCTCCTCACCCAGGGCCTTCATGCTTCTAACTTTTCCAGCCTCACTTCCAATCTCAAAGGTGCTCTCTCAATAAATAGTCTCTATTTCTACAGCTATCTAATTTTTTTATCTAATTTTTTTGTTTGGAAACACAAGAACCTGAAAATCTCAAATATATGGCTGACCTCTGAACTATGACTCATGCCTATAAAAGTCTGACTTCCAGGAAGAGATAAATAACTAGTTTTGTGTGGGTATGAAAGGGCTGGGGTTGCTAGAACAAAAACAGGCGTGACCAGAGTACTACTCAGTACACTACACCATACTTTACAAGCTTTGCTCTGACCGTTTTCCATACTGAGAGTATCAAAAACATTTAAAGTAAATGCAGATGAGTTGAGTATTGTCCATACCTATACTCTCACAAGCAAAGATCTCAGTATGAGGTGGCATCCAACCAAGTAGTTCTCTGGCCCAGTTGGTAGGACCAGTTTGTAGGCTGTGACTATACTTTCCACATTAGCAAGCCTAGATGGGAAAACTTACTGATAAGACTTCAGCCCGGCCAATGGTCATGGAAGCATGCATTGAGCAGGAAAGGTAAAGTGGGACTCAGCTTGTAAATGGTCCTTTCTAAGCTATCTTCTTAGAACTTCAGAGAGAAAACAACTCAGTGCTCCCCTGACAATTAGTAAACTGCACAGAACAAGCCTAATGGGGAGCTCTATCCTTTATCTCCTCAGGAAGGTATATGTTGTATCCTAGTTTGAGTAAACCCATCATAGCAAAGAAGACATGACGGTGAGAGTAGCTTTCAACTACAACACAGAGATGAAATTACCAGTTACAAGTCAATAATGAAGATTAACTGTTAAAAAGTCCATCCCATAGGCTGTCTCTGACTCTGTCATATGCCTTTGGGACCCCTTTCTCCTACTGCCTGCCTTGTCTAGACTTAATAGGAGAGGATGTGCATAGTCTTATTGGAACTTCATTAGCCAGGGCTGGTTTTCTGAAGATAAACGGAGGAGGGAGGAGGAGTGGATGGGAGAAGGAAGCGGGGAGACTGGAAGGGCAGGGACTGCGGTTGGGATGTAAAGTAAATTAATAAAAAAAAAAATAAGTAAATAAATAAATAACCCAAAAAAGTCTATGCCTTGTCAATCTGATAACAAAACACATCACTTCAAAATGCTAACATTCCATACCTGGCCCTCAAAGGTTCATGCCCATCTCATAACCCTAAACTTCCAATGTCCACACAACTTTTAAAAGTCCCAACACTACTCAAAAGTCCAACATATGGTGTGGTGTGGTGGGTGTGGTGGCACATGCCTCTAATCCCAGCACTAGGGAGGTAGAGGCAGATAAATGTCTGAGTTCAAAGCCAGCCTGACCTACATACTGAGTTCAAGGACAGCCGGTGTTACATAGAGACCCTATCTTTTAAAAATAAAAAATAAAAATCCCAAAGTGTTTCTGAGATTCGACCATATATCAGAATAAAAAAATCAATTTAAAAAGGGATTTAGAAACTATGGCACACATATTTAATCCTAGCACTTGGGAGGCAGAGGCAGATGGATCTATGTGACTTCCAGATCAGCCTAGTCTACAAAGGGAGTTTCAGAAGAGCCAGGGCTACAATAGTGAGCCTTTACCTTAAAAATAAAATAAAAAAGGAAGCTTGGAGATTATTGCCTACCATCCCCAGAACCCTAGGTTCAATTTCCAGTGCTATAATTTCTTAAAGATATTTTCACAAGTCACATAGTCAATAATTATATAGTTCTCATGATTGATCGTAGCCTCTACTAAATTCTTCAGCTTGCTAAAATTGCCCATTTTAAAATCAGCATCTAGAACACTGAAGAAATGTTACAAGTATTTCTAGAAACTTAGTATGTACTGGCTGGTTTTGTGTGTTACTTGACACAAGCTGAAGTTATAACAGACAAAGGAGCCTCAGTTGAGAAAATGCCTACATGAGATCCAGCTGTAAGGCATTTTCTCAATTAGTGATCAAGGGTAGGAGGGCCCACTGTGGGTGGTGCCATCCCTGGGCTGGTAGTCCTGGGTTCTATAAGAAAGCAAACTGAGCAAGCCAGAGGAAGCAAGCCAGTTAGTAATATCCCTCCATGGCCTATGCATCAGCTCCTGCTTCCTGACCCGCTTGATTCTCAGTCCTGACCTCCTTTGGTGATGAACAGCAGTGTGGAAGTGTAAGCTGCACAAACCCTTTCCTCCCCAACTTGCTTCTTGGTCATGATGTTTGTGCAGGAATACAAACCCTGACTAAGACAAACTGGTACTGGGAGTGGAGTATTTTATGACAGCTTGACCAGATTTGGGGGAGGGCTGTGGAAGGTCATTGGAACTTTCAGCTAGAAGAGCTCTGTGGGATGTTCTATAGAAGCTTGGAAGATAACAGTGCAGTGCAAATGATGGAGGCCTGGCTTGTGAAACTTCAGAAGGAAGATTAAAGACGCTTATCGGGGCCTTTGCTATTTTGATTGTGAAGATTCTGTAGTTTGGGTTAGCTGGGACTGAAAAATCAGCTGTGATTAACAAGATACAGAACTACTAAAGCCAAACCTTTGCATTACTGGGACGATTGATGTTAGTTAGCTGAAGCTAAGAAATTAGTGTTGATTAAGAAGAGACTAGCATCACAAAGGTGAAATCTTCTGGGAAGTGTTTCTTGAAAGCACAGAGAAGCTGTGTTCCAGAGGCAGCCACAGTTGTATCTCATGTTATCGAGCAGACTTGGCAAGGTATAAGAGTCACCCAGGTGGTACTGGTTTTGAAACATGAAGGAGTCATGAAGAACAGCTTATGCTTGGCACTGTGAGAGGCCAGGAGAGGCCATTGGTGAAGGTGCAGCCTCAGTGGCAATTGAAGGTCCAGGACTGACGGGGTCATGCAGAGAAGTTGAGGTTTAGCACCATGAAAAGAGCCTATAAGAGGCTATTTGTGAAAGTGCAGTCCAGTTGCAGCAGGAGACAGTTTTGGAGATGCCAGTACCATGAGATGACCCCCAAGACCAGCAGCAGCAGTGGAGTACAAGTAGCTGAAGTCTAGAAAACAAGGCGAGTGCTACAAAGGGCAGGGCTGGAGAAGTGACCCAAGCCCTTGGAGGAGCCCAGATCATCGTGAGTGGATCCCAGACATTGGACGGTTAGTTTGATTTTGCTTTTGATTGTGACTTTGCCCTGATTTTTTTCCCTCTTGAAGTAGGAAAGTATTTTAGTGAAGCCCACAGTTAAGAAACTTTGAACTGTAGAAAGACTTTGAATTTCAAAATAGAGTGGATATTTTAAAGGGATCGAAATTTTAATATGTAAGAATTTTTAAAGACTGTGGGACTTTTAAAGTTATTTAGATCTTGGGGATGAATAAGAAAGTAAGGGTTGAGGCTTAATAGTGATGTGTTTGTGTGTCAAGTTGACAAGGGGTCAATTGTACTGGCTGGTTTTGTGTCAACTTGACACAAGCTGAAGTTATCACAGAGAAAGAAGCTTCAGTTGAGGAAATGCCTCCATGAGATCCAGCTGTAAGGCATTTTCTCAATTAGTGATCAAGGATGGGAGGGCCCATTGTGGGTGGTGCCATCCCTCAGCTGGTAGTCCTGGGTTCTATAAGAAAGTAGGCTGAGCAAGCCAGGGGAAGCAAATCAGTAAGTAGCACCCCTCTATGGCCTCTGCATCAGCTCCTGCCTCCAAGTTCCTGCCCTGTGTGAGTTTTTGTCCTAACTTCCTTTGGTGATGAACAGCAGTGTGGAAATGCAACCTGAATAAACCCTTTCCTCCCCAACTTCCTTCTTGGTCATGATGCTTTGTGCAGGAATACAAATCCTGACTAATTCATAGCATTAAGAAAGCTGTGAGTCACAGAAATCTAACTTCCTATCTAATGAAGGAATCCTTTTAAAAATATATAATTATATTATGTTCATACCTTTGCTTACAGTCTTCTAGTGACAACAGAATTAGATATCTTTCAACAAAGCTGTCAGATTTATAGGATTACTATTTAATAAATGATTGCTCCTTATATTGATCTGAAATTTTTCTTCCTATAGATTTTACCCATCAGTCTTCATTCTGTTCTGTGGCGTTTGATTGCCCTTTAATATTTTAGTCCTAAGTCCTAAAAACAATTCAGAGAAGGACCGTAATTCCAACAGTCAGTATTTTTCAACATAGACATCATTATAGTCTCCAAATATTTTCACATGGTATATTCTCTACACTAATCCAATTATTTTTAAAGTGTAATGCCTAGAAATAAATCACAATACACAAAACATAGCTAATTAATACAAAATACCCACCTAGACATTGTTAAAATAGGCTCTGATACAGGCTCTCACTATGTAGTTCAGGCTACTCTCAAACTCCTGGTCTCAAGTGATCTTAATAACTCATGCTCCTGAATAACTGTGACTACCGACAAGAACTGGCTGTATTACTTACTGTACTCTGGGGATGGATAAGGAAGTAAGAGTTGAGGCTTAATAGTGATGGATTTGTGTGTCAAGTTGACAAGGGGTAACCTGACAAAAAGCAACTTAAAAGAAAGGTTTATTATGGATTACAGTTAAAGGAGAAGTCCATCATGGCAGGAAAAGGCATGGTGGTAGGAGTGTGAGGTTTCTGGTGATGCCATGTCCACAATCAGAAAGAAAGGAGCAATAAATGCTAGCGTTCATTTCACTTCCTGTTTTTTATTCAGATCTAGACCTGAGCCCATGAACTGGTGCCGCCCATCTTCATAATGGAACTTCTTACCATAGTTAACCTCACAATCCCTCATAGACATATGCAGTGCTCTAACCTACTGTGACATCAATCCCTCACAGACATGCCCAGAGGCTTGTCTCCTAGGTAATTCTAGATACTGTCAAATTGACAACCTATATAAACTGTTTACACTGGATACAGACCTTTTTCACATGAACTATTGTCAAGACAAATGAACCTCTGTCCCAGTCTAGTCCATAGGCAACTTGAAGCCTTGTACATTTACAGCAACTTGCTTAATTGAAATATTGGCTTTTATAGGCTAAGAAATGACAAGTAACATTTCAAAGTCATAGAACAAATGGTAAGAGTTAAGGTGTAAAACTGAGCATGGTGGTACACACCTTTACTTTTACCACCAGGACACTTAGGCAGAAAGATTACGAGTTCAAGGTCTATATAGCCCATCTATAAATAATAATAAATAAATCCAAAGCCCGCTAGACTTTATATCAGTATTTCCTTAATTGCTTTAAAGTAGTTAACAAAAAATATTAACAATATAAATAAAGACAAAAATTATGAAGAGAAAGTTCATGAAAGCTCAATCTCATTTGCAGTGTAGGGAGCATTGGACAAAAAGCCTAGTGGCATTTATATCTTATAGGTATCCAGAAGCCATCTAACTGGACAAATTCCCCCAATAAAAGAGATTCGTGCCTGGTAATATAAATCTAGCTATGGCAGATATAAATCACGGGCCCTAGAGGAGAATGTATTACTCTCCTAAACCAATGTAATTCCTAACATTCTAAATACTGGTCCTTGTATCCACATATGAGGGTAATTCTCACCCCTCACCAAAGAAGCTGCTTCTTGATGCAGATGGAAATTATTACAGAAATTCATAACTGGTCAAACTACAGAGAACAGATCATGGAGTGCCCAACCCCAATTAACACATCTACAATGCAACCTCTCTGCCTAAATCTAAGGGAACATCCCAGAAGAAAGATGTAAGAGTCTACTAGGGTGTGTGTGTGTGTGTGTGTGTGTGTGTGTGTGTGTGTGTGTGTAATCTCTATATACGAATGGATAATAGGGAAGCTATACCCATGAAATCTCAACAACATGGCAGTACCAGTTGACATGCAGATGAGGAAAATCTCACAAGGTCCTACCCCTAATGAAAAAGTAGAGGCAACTAATGGCTACTGTGAGAGGGAGAACCAGTCTTCTCCAGGATGAGCTTCCTGACAGATCATCCAATCCCAATGGTCAGCTGTAAACACATACATATGAGCACTACTAAATGCACTCAGCATACTGTGTGTGTGTGTGTGTGTGTGTGTGTGTGTGTGTGTGTGTAAAACAAAAATTTAAAAAGAGGTCAAAAGTTTGAGATAAGGGGACATGGGAAGAGTTAGAGAAGAAGGAATGGAAATGATTTGAATACAGTATTCATTTATGAAAAAAATCACTAAAAATATTAAAAGGTAAAAAAAAATTTATTCTAGTCTTAAACCTTCAGGTAAATCATGTTTCCTCTATTAACTTCAGTTTCATCATTATAAAATAAAAGATACCCTGATTTGAACAATGTAAAATATATACATATATCAAAACATATATCCCATCATTTTTGTGTCAATTTAAACTTCTAATAGAAAATATAAGGAAAAGTAGAGACAGTCATGGTGGTATTCCCAGCACTCAGGAGACAGAGGCACACCTCTGTGAGTTCAAGGACAGACTGGTCTACATATTGAGTTTCAGGCTTAACAGGGGTATGTACATAGTGAAATGCTGCCTCAAAAAAGAAGAAAATATAAATATAAATAATTTTTTTAATTTCAGGAATACTCTATATTATGAGGCTTCTTTGTACAAAAGGACAAGTTAATCCTAAAATTCATATGGAAGTGCAAGGAACCCAGAATATTCAAAACAATATTGAAACAAAATAAAATTGGGCAACTCATCCCTTCTCATTTCAAAACTTACTGTACAATTACAGTAATCAGGATAGTCTGATAATAGCATGAAGACAGATATATCCAACTAATTTAGTAGAATACAAACCAAAAATAAGCCATTAGATTTGTGATCAATTCGTTTTTTACAGAAGTACCAAGATTTCTTAACAAGAAACAGAGTTTCTCAACAAGTGGCATTTGAGAGAATTGGATAGCCATGTGTACAAAAATGAATGGAGTTAGACACCTATCTCATTCCATACCTAGAAATCAACGAAAAATGGATCATGGGCTTAAACAGAATTACTTGAAACTGTCAAACTTTTATATGGAGAAAATGGAGCTCCCATACACTACTGGTGGAAATGTAAATTGGCATGGCCATTGTAGAAGATAATCTGGCTTTTTCTCAAAAAAAGTTGCTAATTAAAAGTATACTTACCATGCTACCCAGCAATTCCACTTCTAGGTATATATACATACCCAAGGAAATCAAAAACATGTAGACACAAAACTTGGTATATAAATATTCACAGTATAATGAATAATAACCAAATATTGGAAATGATTCAAATGTCTATCAGTGGATAGATGAATGAATAAATAAAGCATATCTGCAGAGTGAAGCATAATGCAACATGATTGAACCCTTAAACAATTATGCTAAATAAAAAAGTTAATCACAAAGACCACTTACTGTACATCTCTATTTGCATGAAATGCCCATAATATGCAAATTTACAGACAGAAAATTGATTCATGTTTATATGAAATATAAATATGTTTACTTTATTAAATTTATAATAAATATGTTTGTGGTTATTATATATCAATATATTGATAATTAAAATTCATATTAATATATTAAATATATTCACATTGATATATTAAATATATTTGTGCCAATTTAAATTTTTAATAGAAATATATTTAAATTACTGATACATTATAAATAGGTATATTTTGTGGTATAGAAATTATATATCAATAAAGAAATTAAAATAATGAGATATTTTAAGGCATCTTTCATTTCTAGAATAACCATAGGGAAATGCATCATAGTTTACATTTTGCCAACTAAAAGTACATGCCTAGTTCCATAATGACAAAACAAGGAAACTAATAAAGCAACAAATGATAAAATACAATTTTGAAATTTCAGTATTTACATAAAACCAGAAGACTTTTAAAATATCAGTGAAAAACACAGAACAATTATAAATGAGACGGCATCTTTGAGGTCAACTATTTAAAGACCATTGTGATTGTAGGAAAATCTCAAGGCTGGGTAGATAGATAGCTTAGTAGGTAAGAGCAACTGCTCTCCAAGCATGAGATCTAAGTTCAGATCCGCAGCACATACTAGGTCAAACAGCCTAACCCAAACAGCAAGCTCCTTGTTCAGTAAAGGACCCTGCTTCAAGGGAAGGGACTAAGGCAGAGAATTATAGAGGAAGACACTTTATGTCTTGCTCAGACCTCCGCATGTACACACCCTTCCCACATGTTCACATACATGCACCATACATATCACAAATCCATATATTTGAAAAACTAATAGTTGAAAGTGAGACTCTCAGAGGCGGTATTTAAAAATAAACAGTTGTTGCTATAAATAAATAAATGAAGTGGTTGAAAATTAAGCTTAGCTATTCTTTCTTTTTACCATCATTCACGCTACACAGATTACAGTCACCACTAGTAATATCAACTATCATAGTATAATATCCTACAGAAAGCAAAGTACACATCTTTATCGCTTTTTACATTTTAAAAATGTCCTGTTGTGAGGCCACAGTGCTTATGATACCTACTGACTCAGCTTGGTAAGAAAGCACATGGAAGATGCCCTTCTCCACAGTGATCTTATACATGGCTATGTTAGCCTCAGTGTAGCATCTCCACATTAATCTGACATATAATTTCTCCAGATTCTGAAAAAGAAAACAACACAAGCATGAGACCTACCACAAATGTTACTAAGAATTTCCACTGCTCAAAATCTGTAGTAACTTACAGCCATGGCAGCTTGAAAGAATTCATCAGCAATCTGAGCATTTCCAGTATCCAACCATTCTTTCCCTGTTCTCATATTCATCTAGAAAACACAAGTTAGGAAATTGTTTTAAAACTTCACACCTCTCCCTAAATTGGTTGAAAGATATTGGAGAAAATAATTTATCTATATAGAGAGATATGATATACAGGCGGAAAAAACAACAATCAGCACTTTCTAGAGTTCTGCGTGCTGCTTTGAATTTCAACTTAAGAGAAGTAGTCTTGAGAAAAGCAAAAAAAAAAAAATAATGTTTTTACTGGTTAGTTTTAAATGTCAACTTGCCACAACCTAAAATCGCCTGGGAAGAGAATCTTAATGAGAAATTATCAAGGCCAGACTGGCCTATACATATGTTGTTAAGAGAGTCTCTTGATTGTTAGCTGATGCAGGAAGACCGAGCAGTTTGGGTGGTGTCATTCCCTAGGAAGGAGATCTTGTACTAGATAAATCAGGAGAAAACTAGATAACAGAAAGCAAGTAAGGATGTGTATATTCTCTCTTTGATTTTGACTGTAGATACAATATGACTGAGTTCCTACCTTGCCTTGCCTTCGACAATGGGCTGAGACCTGGAATTGTAAGTCAAATAAATCCTTTCTCGTCTACATTGATTTTTATCTGCCTATTTCATCGCAGCAACAAAAACAGAACTAGAACAATGCCTTGAAAACACATCTTCTGAGAAAATACTTTTAATATTTTAGTTGTGCATGAAGTTCTCAAAATTTCCAATTATAATTATTATCCCATTTTAAGGATTTCTCTTTCTTTTTTAAAGATTTATTTATTAAATGTACAGTGTTATGTACTGCATATATGCCTCCAGATCTCACTACAGATGGTTGTGAGCCACCATGTGGTTGCTGGAAATTGAACTCAGAACCTCTTGAAGAATAGCCATTGCTCTGGACCCCTGAGCCATTTCTCCAGCCATATCCCAATATTTTTAAAGTTATAATTTATATAGAAAGAGAAACATTTTAAAAACTCAATGCTTCACGTAAGTGAAGAAATTTATAGGAAAAACATTGGACTATGAGTCAGCACACCTAAGTTCCAGTTTTTAATTTCATCTTTAGAATAGTATTAAAGAACTCAATGGGGCTGGAGAGATTGCTCAGTGGTTAAGAGCACTGACTGCACTTCCAGAGGTTCTGAGTTCAAATCCCAGCAACCACATGGTGGCTCACAACCATCTGTAATGAGATCTGATGCCCTCTTCTGGTGTGTCTGAAGACAGCTACAGTGTATTCATATATAATAAATAAATCTTTTAAAAAAAAAAGAACTCAATGATTGAATCATTATTAAATAGCATTTACCTGTCACAACCTGAAAATGCTCTCAATACTGTAACTGGTAGGTAAGGAATAGCTGATATGTAATATGCATAAATCCTATGGATGCAAACAAGGACTGAATTGAGATAGAAGAGTGAGCATATGGTACAGCTACCTCTTCTAGTATAGTTCCCCAGAAATGATAATAAAAAGTATGTTTCTGGGGGGGGAAATGGGGAAAGGGGCTAACATCTGAAATGTAAATAAAATATCCAATAATAATAATAATAAAAATAATAATAATAAAAGAAAAAAGTATGTTTCTAATTCAAAACGAGTCCTAGAAATTAAGAGGCATTTTTAATGAACCAGAAATTAGGAAGAATCTCTAAAAACAAAAAAAACAAATGAGACAAAAACTCTCATCATAAATGCACAAATACGGAAAATTTGGAAACGTCCCTGAAGGTCAAAAGCAGAAACATCAAGTAATTAGCCTCCCAACAAAAGGTCTCTATCTTCCCCCTCTTGAGAAAATAGCAATAAATACAACTCATGGGCTGAGAAGAAATCAATTTCAGATAGCTGACAACCTAGACCAATGCAAAATATCTAGTCTTACTCCACCATCAGTCACTGGGTTCAAGTTACAGTAAATAGTGTGACACAGTATTCAAAGAAAACTATCAAGGAACCTCAAATTAAACTAATGAGGAAGAACAATACCATGAAAGGACAGCACACTCAAACACAACACTCGAGGGAGGAGAATTAAGAAATGTAGGTTAAAGGAGAAGAGAGGTGGAGTGGTAAAGGTATGAATACTCGAAGAAAATGGAAAGTAAAGATCTAATCTTCAAAAGTTATGGGGAAATGTTAAATGTATTGTTTACATTTTTAAAGATTTCAAAGCTTGTTAGGACTACATAGTGAGACCCTCTCTCAAAAAAATATTTTTAAAGATAAGCATCAAATAAGTTTTATATAGTATACTATAACGAAAATGGAGAAAAGATCAGAGAAGATAACATAATATGAAATAACTTCTTATATCTCATAATCACAAGTAAATAGATAATATAAAACTGATAAATCAAAAATTAGTTGTTTTTAGTGTTGAGGTTTTTGGTTTTGTTTTGTTTGCAGTGCTGGGGCTTGAACCAAAAGCCTCATATATACTAAGCATCCATGCTACCATTAAGTCCAAGAATGAGTTATTAATATAGAAAGATTGCTGCTTCATAAAAATTCTATGTTGAAGCCCTCACTTCACATACATCAAATTATGAGTATATCTGAACATAGGGCCTTTAAGAGATAATTATGTTAAAATGAGGTCTTAAAAGTCTATACAAGGGCTAGCAAGCTGTTTCACTGGGTAAAGGCGCCTGCCATTCAAGCCTCTGATTCCACATAAAGATGGAAGGAGAGAACTGACCTCATAGTGTTTCCTCAGATCTCCACACATGGGCTGTGGTATGCATACACGCTCACACGGGCACGCACACGTGAGCACACACGCACACACAACAACAATAAATAAAACTGGTGGGAAAGAGCCTAATGAGATCTTACTGGTATCCTTACAAGAGAGAATTTAGATATACAAAGGCGCACAAGGAATGAATGACCCTGCTGAGAGCAAAGGTCACACAAGGACCAAGGGGAGAAGGGGGATAACTGGAAATCCAGAAAAAGAGACTTAAGAGGAAATTGAACATGCTGACATCTTGATCATGAACTGGGAAAAAAATAATTAAGATAAAATTAATTTCTGTTGTTTAAGCCATGTGGTTTATGACTTTTTTATTGGAGCCCTAGAAAAATCAATAGAGTAATAAAAGTATATGATTAAGATATATGGAGGTAGGCTGAGTATAGTGCTGCATGCCTTTAATCTCAGCACTTGAGAGGTAGATGCAAGCAAATCTTTGTCTGTTTGAGTCCAGTCTTGGTCTACATAGTGAGTTCCAAGACAACCAGAGCTATAAGACTCTGTCTCAAGCCCCTGCATCCAAAAAAGATATATGGAAGTAACCCTGAAAATGAAAACAGAAGTAGTTACAAGTAATAGCCTTAAAACTGGCAATGACAGCTGAGAAAGTAGCTCACTGAAGTGCTTACCTAGCATGTGGCAGGCCCAAAGTTTAACCTCTAGCACCGAAAGAAAAATTAACAAAGATACACACAGAAAGCAAGTCACTATGGCACCCAAAGGACCATCAAGGTACCTCCAATTGAATATAGTTATATTTTATACGTGTGTGTGTGTGTGTGTGTGTGTGTGTGTGTGTAGTACAGAGATACTTTTATTTATTGTTTTTATTTTATGCATATAGGTGTTTGAAATGGACCATGTACATGCCTAGTGCCTAGGGAGGACAGAAGGGGCTGTCAAGATACCCTGGAACTACAGTTCCAGCTGATTGTAAGCTGCCATGTGTGTGCTGGGAATCAAACCCCAGTCCTCTAAAAGAGCATCCAGGGTTGCGAACCACTGAGCAGTATTTCTGGCTCCCAAAGCTATTTTTAAAAGTGAGAAATAGCTCGATACACACAAATAGATATTGCCACACATAGATATATAGTTACATAGGTGAAAACGTAAATGGGAAGAGTATATATGGAATCCAGTAAAGTATAAGGGTGCACACCAGTAATCCTAGCATTTTGAAGACTCATGCAGAAGGATTACAAAGCCCAGCCTGGGCTACATAGTAAGTTTTGGTCTAAAACAATGGATATGTGTGAATTGTTTTCCATTTATTTAGCTATATCCCTATCCCATTAAAACAGTATTTTGACCAGTGGCACATGCCTACACTCCCAATACTTGGGAAGCAGAAACAGGAAAATCACTGCAAATTCAAGATCAGAGCCTACATTAGTGAGTTTCAAGCCATCCAGGGCTACACAGCAAGACATCATCTTGAAAGACTGAAAAAAAACCATAGAAAACACAAAAACAAATAATACTAGGTATGAAGACATGTGAAATGCTAGCATTCTAGAGGCCACTGAAGGATAGGATAGAATAGGGTATATTGTATCAGTATGATACAATACAATATGACATGATACTAAGAAGAAACCTTACCAAGAAAATGAAAGACTTTTACAATGTAAACTTTTAAAATAAGAACCAGCGCGCACACACACACACACACACACACACACACACACACACACACACACAACAAAACCCTGCCCTGGCCCAGGGAAAGTGCACAGGAGGAGATAGCTGGTGGGTGACCCAGCCAGGCCCATGCCCCACCAGGCCACGCATTGCTGGGGGCAGGAGGCAAGATGATGTCTGTGGCACATGTTTCCACTGAGGGCTATCCAAATGTCCATGGTCTGTGCTGCAGCCTGAAGCCATGTCCACAGGCTATGCTGCCAAGGGGGCATATTATTGTGGGTAGCCTGTGCTGCCACCTGAGGCCATTGTGTTGTCTAGATCCTTGTTAGCTCAGAAGGCCTTGTCTGGGTCAGGAGGCCACCATGTTCATGGTATGTGCTGTTGCCAGAAACCATGTAGATAGAGGCCCATGATCTATGCTCCCACTGACCATGAAGACGACTACTTTTGCTGTGATACTGATGACTGCAGACTCACAGTTGAGAAAGAGGGACATAGAAAGCTTCTGCGACAACCCCTAGCCTCACCCCACCCTCCAAAAAGTAACAGCCTAGATAGGAAGCCACCAAAGAACTCTTTAAAAGTGTAAGGGAGATACTGAAATGTAGCTCTCCAGAATTGATGGCTTCTGACAAAGGTATGAGAGGGGAAGGGTTCAGTTCTATTTAAGGGGAGGCCTCTGAGAGTTTCGCCATGCTCCAGTGAGTATATAGATAACACAAAGTGAATTTGTTTTATGTTGTTTGTCTGTTTTTCTTTTTTCTTATTTTTTTACTTCTTTTGGGGGAGCTTACAAGGACATGCAAGGACTGGGAAGGGATTAGGGTGCATGATATGAAGCTTCCAGAGAATCAATAAAAATATTATGTTGGAAAAAAGAAATAAGATGCCACAAATGAATAAGACAATGGAAAATAGGAAAATCTTTCATGCTCATGGATTGGCAAAATTGATATTGTGAAATTTTCTATATTGTCAAAAGCAATCTGCATATTGACCACAATCTCCATGAAAATTCTGATGGTAATTTTCACAAAGCTAAGGGAAAAAAATCTAAAAATTCATGTAGAAACATAAAACACCCCAAATAGACAAACCAAACCTACATGAAAACCTACATGAAAAGTGTCCTACTTTGTTTTCTATTACCATGATAAACACTGAGCAAAAGCAACATGAGGAGAAAAGGGTTCCTTGTCACACTCTATCACTGAGATTCTGTAAAGAAACCCAAAGTGGGAAACCTGGAAGCAGAAACTGAAATAGAGGCCAATGAGGAATGCTAGTTAATGGCTTACTAAGTTTTCTTCTTATACAACCCAGGACCACCTGCCTAGGAGTAGCACTGCCCACAAGTAGGTTCAGGCTACCCTCATCAATCATTAATCAAGGCAATGTCCCACTGTCTTGGCTTCAGGCAATCTCATGGAGGTACCATCTCAGTTAAGGTCCCCCCTCACTTCCCAAATGACTCTAATTAGTGTCAACCTGGCAAAAACTAGCCAGCACAATATCACAATACCTGACCATTAAATTATACTTCAGAAGCTAAAAGGATGCTCAGAGGGCAAAATGTTTGCTATGCAATTATAAGGACCTAAGTTCAGATCCCCAACACCCATGTAAAAACTAGGAATGGTGATATACACCTGTAACCCCAGCAGTAGAAAATCAGAAACAGGAGGATCCAAGGATGCTAGCTGGATAAGCTAATCTAGCCAGTCAGTGAATTCCAGATTCAGTGAAAGACTGTTTCAAAAACTAAAGTGAGAGGAAGACACCCAACTTTACCTTTGTCTCAACACAAACTGCATACACATATGCACATGCATACAGAGAGAGAGAGAGAGAGAGAGAGAGAGAGAGAGAGAGAGAGAGAGAGAGAGACAGAGAGAGAGAGACAGAGAGAGTCTCAACACAAACTGCATACACATATGCACATGCATACACAGAGAGAGAGAGAGACAGAGAGAGAGAGACAGAGAGAGAGAGAGAGAGAGACAGAGAGAGAGAGAGACAGAAAGAGAGACAGAAAGAGAGATAGAGAGACAAAAACAGAATAGAATACAGGACCCAGAAATAACAGACACAACTATAGCCTCCTAATTTTTGAGAAAGGACAGACAGCCTCTTCAACAAATGGTGCTAACCACATACAAAATGATTAAATCAGACCCATGTTTCACACCCTGAATTAAAATCAGTTCAAAATTGATGAAAGACCTTAATCTGGAACCTGAAGGTGCTAGGCGAAAACATGTCAAGTATGGGTACAGACAATAAGTTTCTAAAAAGAATTTCAATAGTATATAAAATGGCCCCAAGAACTGACTAATTGGATTACTTGAAATTAAAAAGTTTCTGCAATGCAAGAGAATCATCAGCACCAGTGAATCATCAGTGAAAATATGAGCTAAAGAAACGGAGATAATCTTGGCCATACATCAGAAAGGGGACTAATACCTAAGATATATAAAGAAATGTGGGGGGACTGGTCAGATGGCTGAGACGTTAATAGCACTAGCTGTTCTTTCTGAGGTCCTGAGTTCAATTTCAACAACCACACAGTGGCTCACAACCATCTGTAAAGGGATTTGGTGCCCTCTTGCTGGAATTCAGGTATACATGAAGATAGAGCACTCATATATAAATTAAATACATCTTTAAAAAAGAAGAAGAAAATCAAACACCAAACGACGTAGGCCAAATAGGCCAACTAGTTCTCAAAAGAACTCGAAGAAATGAAAATGGCCAATAAATAGTTAAGAATATTTTCACCATCCTTAGCCATTAGGAAAACACAAATTAATACTGCTTTGAGATTTCACCTGACTCTAGGCAGAATGGCTATCATCAAGAAAACAAATGATAACAAATTCTGGCAAGAATGTGGGGGGATGAGAAACATTTATTCTCTAGTTGTTGGGATTATAAACTTGTATAGCCACTATGGGACTCTGGAGATTTTTGAGAAAAAAAAAAAAAGTAAAAGGGGATCTACCATACGACCTAGCTATACTCCTCCTGCATTATCTTAGGTTTTTCTGTTGCTGTGATTTAAAACACCCTGAGCAAAGCAACTTATAAAAGGAAGCATTTAACTGAGCTTATGGTTTAAGAAGGTTAGAGCTAGTGTTGGCCAAACAAAAGCATGGTGGCAGGAACAGCTGAGACCTCATATCTTGACCCACCAGTAGGCCACAGAGCAAGCACACTGTAAATGGTGTGAGCTTCTGAAACCTCAAAGCTGCCCTCTAGTGACACACCTCCTCTCACAATGCCACACTTTTTTATTTTATTTTTTTATTGGATATTTTATTTATTTACATTTCAGATGTCATCCCCTTTCCTCATTTCTCCTCCCTAGAACCCCCATCCCATCCCCCTCCCTATTTATGCTTTTTTACCATTTTGATTACATGCATGTATTAAGGTCAGTTCTAGGTTGAGGGTCTAGCAGTACAATAGATGCAAATAGTCAAGGAACAAGCAATACAGTAAACACAAATAGTCAAAGAGATAGAAGGCATTAAACTCAATTACATGAACACTCCCATGATCACTGTTTCTAAGGGCTTATCAGGATGACCAAGGTATCTGAGCCAACTTCCCTGTCCTAGCCCAAGGTCATTTTCATGTCTGAAGCCTACTTCCTTGTTCTAGCCTAAAATTTAGATTCCTGTCTGAAATTACTTCTTTGTTCTAGCCTAAGATTTAGATTTCTACCTGAAATTACTTCTTTGTTCTAGCCTAAGATTTAGATTTCTACCTGAAATTACTTCTTTGTTCTAGTCTAATGTCAGATTCCTGCCTGAAGCCTACCCATTGTGTTAAACCTTTTCTTCAACATCAACATGTTGGCAGTCAAGTACATGGCTTGAACCTGAAAATGGACTCCCAGACAGAATTAGTAAATTAACAGGCTGGCAAGCCAAGGATAGGTAAGATTCTGCACAGAGCCTTACCAACCTAAGACAGAAATGCACTGCTTTTGATAAAGAATATTCCATGTCTGGCAAGGAAGGCATTCTTGTTAGAACGACCTAAGACAGGCTCTGTCTTGTTAATGAAATAAAAAATGGGGAGAGGCCGAGAGCCTTTGGGGCTGCTTGGCAAGAATCTGACATGGGCCAAGGACAAGGAAATGGGCTGTTTGGCAGAAATATGACATTGGCCAAGGACAAGGAAGGACACACTTTCTCTTACCAAACAAATAAGCATGTAAGCCAAGCCTGATGGCATACATAATCTCAGCACCTCAGGTGACTGAGGAAGGAGGATCATAAGTTCCAACTAAGCCTGGGGGTCTATGGTTTTAAATGAAATGTCCCCCACAAGTTCATGTGCTTGAGAATTAGTCTTCAACTGGTGGTACTACTGGAAATTTCAATGAGTCAGAACTGGCTAGAAGAAGTCAAGCACTGAGAATAGATCCTTTAGGGCTACCTTATCTCTGATCACTTCCATTTTGAGGGGAAAATATTGGGATATAGTCTTGATTTATAGCCCTCCTTGATCAACTTGGTATTGACTGTTCAGTTTGAAATGGCCTCTAACTTTCCTCAATCCTCCTCCCTCAGCCCCCAAAATACTGAGATTATAGACACGGGCCACTATGTCTGGCTTCCTTCATGCCTTTTCTTTGCTTTCTGGCTAGCATGATGTGAAATGCTCGGCTTTACCACATGCATTATGCCATCACAGATTGGTATCTCTGAAACCATAAGCCAAAATATACTCTTCTTCATGTTGTTATATCACAGTATTTTATCACACCAATTAGAAAGCCAGCTAAAATACTGGGCTACAGAACCCTGTCACAAATAATCAAAACAAATCAATCAACTAATCCTGAACTCCTTCCATTGCTGAATAGTTCAAAATTTTCATGAAAAAATGCCTGGTTTTTGTTTTGTTTTGTTTTCTGAGACAGACTTATGTGATAATCTATATATAGCCCAGGCTGACTTCAAATTTGAGATCCTCCTGCCTTAGCTTCCTAAGTACTGAAATTAGAAGTATGTGCTACCATACCTGGCCTAGAAAAAAAATCCATCAAATTGGAGATGATATGTATAAAAACAACTCATAAATATAGAATCATATTTCAATATTTTCTTCATTGAAGCATTCTATTAAATACAGTACTTATGAGAACTATAACTATACTATCTATACTAATAAAAAAGAAACATGGATAACACTAAAGGTTCTTCCAATTTTATACTAAATTCAATTATTTTCATAGAAGTAACTACTGTGTCATTTAATCCTATTTCATATCTTCAGCTAATCAGGGCTTACCAAAATCTGTCTTTGAATAGCTTCTTCTGAAGAAATTGAGATTTCTTGCATACGTACCAGCTTGCAAGCAATATAACACACTGCAAAAGAGTAATTAGATATCCATCAAACATAAAGCACAAATTTTCTTTTTATATATAAAAGAATCAATGATTAAAATGAAACCAGCTTTACTGTTTATAAAAAGAAGTTGTGGGGTTTTTAGTTGTTTTTTTGCAAAGTTTTGCTGTGGGTTTTGTTTAGTCTGGGTTTTTGTTGTTTAAGACAGGGTCTCCTGTGGGCCAGACTGACTTCAAGTTTACTATGTAACTGAGTCTAGGTTTGAACTCCTAAACCTCCAGCCTTCAACTCCTTAGTGATGGGATTATGACAAGGATCACCACATCCAGAACAGTTTTTTCTTTAAAATATTTTTCATACAATGTATTTGATCATGTTCTTTCTCTCCCTAACTCCTCCCAGATTTTTCCTACCCAACCAACTTTACGTCCCCTCCCTCCCTCCTCCCCCCTCTAAGTAAAAGCAAAACAAACAAAAAACCCATTAAGACAAAAAAAATACCAAAACAAAAAGCATACAAAAACACATTTTGTGTTACATCCAGCCTATTTAATCTTTTCTTTTACTTTTTCCTGTGCTAAGGTTCAAACAACTCACATAGTATTCTAGCACAGAGCTAACCTCCTAGGCCTCAAACAGGAATTTTAAAAGACCATCTAAATAATTAGGTTTTTTCCCAAAGGTAAAAAACCTGAAGTTTATCAAATGAATTGCTTGCTTACTAATTCTAGTCAAATATATTTAATTATATATTATAATGTTCATAATTCTAACATTTTAATTTCTGTAGGAATTAAATCCTGAATCTTCACTGAGGATATCTGATTCCACATAATGCTCCTGAATCATGCTGACAATAATCCTCAGCAGAGCTGCAACCTATAGCTTATGCATCATCTAACAAATTTCTGGATATCGGGGTAGTTTTATGTTTTCTTCTAAAATCTGAAACTTTCTAAATATTTTCTTAGATGACATAAAAGTTCTTGAAATATAATATATAAAATACAGGTGCCTTTATTATACAGTTGACTGTCACTGAAAATAGGAAAGTCTGAATAACTATAACTTGTTCACATCTGCACTCTGCCTTATTGTAAAACATATGCAAGTTTTTAAAAGTGAGTTTACTTGAACTAGTTACCTTTTTCTTTTGAGACAAAAACAGCAACTGTCAGCACATTAAGTCTTAATTATTTTAGCTAAAGCAGCTAAACCTTTACCAAACACTAAAGCATCCAAAAAGATGTTTGTCTTGAGTTTTTCTTTGTTTGTTTTACTGTTCTCATTTTTCAGTCTTTCAAGTAGAAATAAATTCTATAGTTTCTCTTGGTAATTTACCACTATGTTTATTGGCTTACCTCAGGAAAAAGTGATTCTTTAATTTAAAAGAAAATCAAGGGGCTAGAGAGATGGCTTCATAGTTAGAAATACTGACTACTCTTCCATAAGACCTGAGTTCAATTCCTAGCACACACATGGTAGCTCACAACCATCTGTAACTTATGTATGTGGTATGCAGGTATATATGCAGGCAAAACACCAATACACATAAAATAAAAATGTAAAAGTCTAAATGCCTCATATGGCAATGTGTTTTATTCTAATATTAGCAGAGAGGGGAAGCAACTATTTGAAAGTCCTTAGGAATCTGGACGATTTTGACCTTGTCTTCCCAGTGATCCATGTTCTTTCACATTTCCTCCAGGTTTTATCTTCCCATCTTTTGATCAGCCTTGTTCATCTCCAGACTATCTTGCAGTGGTACCTTAAAACTTGTATTAACAAAGGGATACCTCTAAAAACTCATGAACGCTGGAAAACTATTAGCTTAGGGAACAAACTATTTGGTTGTCACTTAACAAATCAATCCCTATGTAAGAACTTGTCAAAACAGTCAAACTTCAGGAGTATTACCCAATGTCTAGTAAGACTATTTTTCAACATGGGTCACAAAATGTATACATACGTTTAGCTGCCTGGTTTTTCCTCACAGACAGTTCTATTCTCTTAGTAACTGCCCAGTTCCACAGGCTCACTGCAATTTCTTCAATCTAGACAAAGAGAAACATTTGTTTAGCCAGTTAAGATAATCTCCACTTTCAATTATATATATTTTCTAGTATGCTGTATGCTTATACTGGTATTGCGGGTCATTTCCTGACCTTCCAAATATAACCTCAATCCACTTCTCCTCACAGAAAACTTACCATCTCTTAAGAGAAATTATCTTGCCCCCTGAACATAATTTGTGTATTCCCATTTATATATCTTTATTCATCTGGCTTACTTTAACCTGAATCATACCTCATTCCTTTGTCTTCCTGCAAATAGAATCTATGTTAGTCTTACTAGCAACGTGCACAAAACTTTTGGAAATCACTACAGTTTGCTGATTTCTCTTCTCTCCCTTTTGTAACAGCTTTAGCAGTTCAAGGAGGTCAAATTCAAAGTTATATGAATATTAAGCAAGCATTCCACCACTAAACCACCCTCAGCTCTTTCTTGTTTAAATTTTTATATTCACTGTCACACAATTTAGCAATTAATTATAAAACTATGCATCAGCTCTCCTCCAGCTGAGCAAGATGCCCAAAGGAAAGAAGGCCAAGGGGAAGAAGGTGACCCCGCCCCCCACCGTCAATCCTTTGTTCAAGAAAAGGCCCAAGAACTTCAGCACTGGGCAGGACATGCAGCCCAAAAGAGATCTAACACACTTCATCAAATGGCCCCGCTACATCAGGCTGCAGCGGCAAAGAGCCATCCTCTATAAGCAGCTCAAAGTACCTCCTGCCATTAACCAGTTCACCCAGGCCCTGGACAGGCAAACAGCTACTCAGCTGCTTAAGCTTCCCCACAAGTACAGGCCAGAGACAAAGCAAGAGAAGAAGCAAAGGCTACTGGCCCGTGCAGAGAAGAAAGCTGCTGGCAAAGGAGACGTCCCAACTAAGAGACCACCTGTCCTCCGAGCAGGAGTCAATACAGTCACCACCTTGGTGGAGAACAAGAAGGCTCAGCTGGTGGTGATTGCCCATGATGTAGATCCCATTGAGCTGGTGGTTTTCCTGCCTGCCCTGTGCAGAAAGATGGGGGTGCCCTACTTCATCAAGGGAAAGGCCAGGCTGGGGTGCCTGGTCCACAGGAAGACATGCACCACTGTTGCCTTCACACAGGTTAACTCGGAAGACAAGGGTGCTCTGGCTAAGCTGGTGGAAGCTATTAGGACCAATTATAATGACAGATATGACGAGATCCGGCGCCACTGGGGAGGCAACGTCCTGGGTCCTAAGTCTGTGGCCCGAATTGCCAAGCTGGAAAAAGCAAAGGCTAAAGAACTCGCCACTAAACTGGGTTAAAAAATAATGTACACTTAAGCTTTCTGTACATAATTACAAAATTATCTTCACAAAAAAACCGTGCATCATTTATTCTGATTTGGTTCAGCTTAGTTTGAGGGGTTTGGGGTTGGGGGCAGAAGAGTAAAGTCTCTCTGTATAGCCCTAGCTGGCCTGGCACTCTGAATATGGATCAGTTTGGCTTAGAATTTAATAGCAATTCACCTGTCTCTGGCTCTTGAGTGATGAAAATATAGGCATGCAACATTACCCTTGATGTGTTGATGTTTCTTGCCCTGGATTGATCCCAGGATCTCTCCCATACAGGCAAGTTTCTAAAACTAAACTACAACCAAAGGTTATTTTTAACTAGTTTTAGTTTTTATCCTTGTTTCCCAAATAGGCTTCTTGGTAGAAAATATCATGCCTTATAGATCATATTTAACATAGTACATGCAAAAATATTAAATAAATATATATTTAAATAATAAGATTCATCATTTTATTATGTTTCATTCTGGGAATCAAAGGACAAAGTCTGTAAATGCTCCTCTAAGGTTTATCTTTCTATAAGGCAGAACCTAATTAACAGAATAAAAAGTTAACCAAGCCTACAGAGTCTCAAGGAAAAAAATGAAGACTGAAGATAATATGTATAAAAAATAGCTGGAAAGACAGCTTAGCAGTGAAGACCACTGTCTGCTCCTCCAAAGGACCTGGGTTCAATTCCTAGCACTCATGTGGCAGCTCACAACTGCCTGTAATTCCACTTCCAAGGGATCAGACACCCTCACACAGACACACAGAAGCAAAATATCAATGTACATAAAATAAAAATAAATCATTTTTAAAAATACTTATACATGGAATTAGGTTGGGGTGCTATAACTTAATGGTAGCATGCTTCCCTAAATTCAATCCCCAGTTCTGATCTCCAATTCTGAAAAATTGGGGAAAAAAAAAAACTTTGGTTTGGTTTCTGGCAAAAAAAACCTTTGAAGGCAGTAACTGAGCCTGGGTGAAACTACCTGGGTGAGACCAATATAACATAGCCTTGATTTAAGATTCCTAAGTGCTAGTGAATAATGATAGGCTCTACATATAATTATCTTATGACAGATATATTGATAGTAACTGACTAAAGGCAGTGAGTAAAATACACCTACTAAAAACTCACAGTGATTGTGTAAGTTTTTATTCTATACTATGGATGGAAGCCAGGGCCCTGTATATATTAGATAAGAGTATACTAGACAAGATATATGCCACAAAACTATATCCCCAGGTCTATGTTTTACTAAGCCTTTTTTCTCCAGTACCTTCTTTCTCATCTACACCTCCACCTTTTTTTTCTGATGTTGGAGATTCCATTTAGACAGACAGAGAATTTAGCATAGGTGCCATTTCACTTTCCTATTCTGGGGTAAATTTTCATGCCCACCTCCACGTATCTCACATAGTATAATCACTGACTGAATAATGACTTTCACATAAATACCTGACTTTCACATAAATTATATCACCAAAAACAAGTAAAGTTTTAAGAGGAAAAATGAATTTTCACATTAAAACATCTTTTTTTTCTGCTCTCATATATTAATTACATCCTGAGTGCAGCTTCCTCTCCCTCCCCTCCTCCCAGTCCCTCCCCCCAACACCTCCCCTCTTCCCCAGATCCACTCCTCCTCCTTTCCCTTCAGAAAAGATCAGGCCTCCCAGGGATCTCAACCAAACATGGTATGATAAGACTAGACACAAACCCTTATATTAAAGCTAAACTAGGCAACCCAGTAGGAGGAAAGGGTCCCTAAAGCAGGCAAAAGAGTCAGAGACAACCCCTGTTCCCACTTTTAGAATTCCCACAAGAAGACCAAGCTATAAAACCACAACATATACACAGAGGATCTAGGTTAGACCCATGAAGGCTCCCTGATTGCCATTTCAATTCCTGTGAGCTTCTATGGGCCCAGACTAGTTGATTCTGGGGGTTTTCTTGTGGTATCCTTAACTCCTCTGGCTCCTACAATCCTTCCTTCCCCTCTTCCGAAGGATTCTCCAAGCTCCATCTAATGTTTGACTGTGGGTCTCTGCATTTGAAGTCTCTCTGATGATCATTATGCTAGGCTCCTTAAAGACCTATCTTTTGGCATTTTGGAAAGCAATTTGGCAATATGTAGAATTAACCAAAATTGTTCATATATTTTGCCCTACTAATTGCTCTTCTGAGACCTATTCTAAGAAAATAATACAAGTGGGAAATAATCATTGCACTTAATAATGTACCTTTTATTACTATGATAGAGAAAACGTGGAACAATATAGTCAATAATAAAGAAATGCAAAAACAAATTTTAATAAATTCCCTTGAAAGGATATAATTCAGCCATTTTAAAAACAGTCACAGCAGGTGAGATGGCTCAGTAGGTAAAGGTAAAGGGACGTCTCACATAAGCCTGACAACTTGAGTGCAATCCCTGGAACTCACATTAGTGTGTGTGTGTAGGAGACACGTATGCCATGCCATGTGGAGATCAGACGACAATTTTGTGAAGCCACACACAACACATGATAAATTTTAAAAATAAAAATAGTGATCCCTAACGTGGTGGTGCATGCCTTTAATCCCAGCAGTTGGAAGGTAAAGGCAGGTGATTTCTCTGAATTTGAGACCAACATGATCTACATAGTGAGTACCAGGTCAGCCACAGCTATATAATGAGACCCTGTCTCAAAACAACAAAATAAAGGGAAAGAAAGAAAGCCTTAACCTGGGAAATGTTCTTATATATAGTGAATAGATAAGATACAAAATTATATGGACAAAAAATGTTGTACTAATATAAATTTACCTCCAAAAGAGCTTTAATAAAATCATGGATCTTGATGAAGTGATAGACATTTAAATGAATCCCCAAAATAAGCTGTGCGGATCAATAAATAGTCCACAAATACAGATGGTAAATGAATGGTGAAGAAAGACAGTAAAAAGAGCTCAGAAGAAGAATACTGGTTTAGCATGAGTGAGGCCAAGTTCAATCCCTTGTACTGGAAAATAAAAGGAAGGAAAGAAAGGAGGAAGCATAACTATAGGATCTAAATGACTGCTAGAGAAGTCTCCACTGTAATTTGGGAAGGGCTCAGTGCATGAGATCAAATCCTGGATTTCACAAATGCTAACCAAATCCTATACCACTAAGCTATGGCCCCAGCCCCCAACTTTTGTTTCTGGAAAATATTATAATGAAATAGTAGAAAAGAGAAGAAATTGTTTTACAATAAAAATCTTTACATGTCAGCTGGGCGATGGTGGCGCACGCCTTTAATCCCAGCACTCGGGAGGCAGAGGCAGGCGGATTTCTGAGTTTGAGGCCAGTCTGGTCTACAGAGTGAGTTCCAGGACAGCCAGAACTCCACAGAGAAACCCTGTCTCGAAAAACCAAAAAAAAAAAAAAACCTTTACATGTGTATTATAATTATTGCTATGTAAAATTTAAATGTAGTAGTTACTAAAGGAAATATACAAAGTAATAGTTATGTTACAATTGTATGAGTATAGGTGATGATTTCTCCTTACTCAAAATTCCCACTTATACTACACCATAATATTTAAATACATTTGTATCTTTCCATATTTTATTAGAAAGTACAAAGTTAATTATAATTATAAATACTTGAAAGGCACAATATGCATAAACTTTAACACATATGTATTAAATGCCTAATATTTGTCTGATTTTCTGTTAGGTCTGCATAAATGTATAATAATAAACATGGCTAAGCCTGGAAAGATGGCTCAGAGGTTAAAAGCACTTATTCATGTAGAGGACTCAGTTTCAGCTCCCAGCACCCACATGATGAAATATACCTATCCATAATGCCAGTTCCAATGGATCTAGCACATCTCCTGGCCTCTAAAGGTACCAGGCACACATGCAGGCAAAATACTCATAAGTAAATCTTTAAAAAATAATAAATACATCCAGTATTTGAACACTATAAAGATTAAGCTTTCTAGAAATAAAATTTAAGCTATTTCCAAAACCAAGTGAACTTTCTTAGAAAATAGAACCAGACTATTTAAATTTTTATTATATGTATATGTTTGTTTATATATTTATTTATGTATTTATAGTGGATGGGAAAGCATCTGTATGGCAATCAAAAGATAACTTGTGGGTCCCAAGGATCAAACATAGGTCATCAGACTTCATGGCTTTAACTACTGAGCCATCGTGATACCCCAAGACAAGACTCTTGATATTGAACCTTACAATAGCTTTTTACTAACAATTAAGTACAAGTAAGGGTTATAATTTTAAAAGACTTACAGACTAAGTAATCTGCTAAAAGACATTATAACTAATCAACAAGTTCAGCAAGGCTACAAGAGATCAATATATAAAATGTAATGAATGGTAGGCTGAGACTCAGCTCACTGACAGACTGCATACCTAGCATGTACGAGGCCCAGGTTCACTCCCCAGCACAAGAAAACACAAGAAAGAAAAAAAAAGTTCAACTGAATTTCTATGCAACAATTAATAGTCTGAAATTTAAATTGCTATATTTTCAAAAACACTATCAAGACTAAAGTATTCAGGAATAAAACTATCAAAATAAGTTCAAAATTAAAACTAAAGAAATGAAACTAAGAAATGAAAGATGACCTAATGAATATAAAAACATAACATTTTATAGGTCAAAAAACTTAATAACTTAATATTAAGATAAAAATATTCACTAAACTTACCTATAAATTTGTTTATGGAATATGTATATGTATATGCTTTGCCTGCATATACACCAGAAGAGGACAACAGATCACATTACGGGATAGTTATAAGCCACTGTGTGGAAATTTAACTCAGGATCTCTAGAAGAATAGAAGAGTGATCTCTCCAGACCCTGACCTACATAAATTCAACTGCAGTCTTGATCAAAGTTCTATCTGCCATCTTTGCATAAACTCATGATGTAAATCTAGAATTCATATGGAAATTCAAAATACCAGTAACATTCAAAATCAGTCTTGAAAACAAAGAATAAACTTAGGGAACTCACATTTTCTAATTTCAAAATTCCCTGCAAAGCTACACTGTAGTAATGGTATAGGGAAAGACAGTGGAAGAGAATAAAGTCCAGACATAAACCTTCACTGTATGGTTAACAGACTTTGAACAAGGGTGCTAAGACAAATCCAATGGAGAAAAAGTCTTCTGAAAATGATGCTGCAACGACTTGTTACCCCACATGCTAAAAAATAAAGTTGAACTCCTTTTTCATACCATCTACAAACAAGCTGAGGGGGCTGGAGAGATGGCTCAGTAATTAAGAGCATTTGCTGTTCTTGGAAAGGATACAGGTTCAGTTCCCAGCACTCACAAAGTGGCTTGCAACTGTTTTAACTCCAGCTCAAGAGGATATGATGCCCTCTTCTTACCTCTCCAAGCACCAGACAGACATATATGTGGCATACATACATATATGAAGGCAAACATTCATACACAAAAATCTTTTTTAAAAAACAGGCACAAAATGATCATAAACACAAATATAAGATTTTTTTTAATGTCAAGGACTAGAGCTATTGCTTAATAGTTAAGATTACTTACTGTTCTTCCAGAGATCAAAATTTAGTTCCCAGGTGGGCAGACTCACAACTACCTGTAACTCCAGCTCCTGGAACATCCAATGTCTCTGGCACATACCCAAACACATACATGAATACACATATATCTATAATGCAAAATTTAAAAAGCTAAATCCATCAAAGCCAGCCCTTTTCTGAGGAGAAACATAAGAGGAGTAGATGGGAAATGAGAGACTAGGAGGAAAGGAGGAAGGGGAAACTGCAGTTGGGACATAAAAGAAATAAAATTAAGTATATGTATGTATGTATGTGCATGTATATGTATACATAAATATATGTATACATGATGCTGCAACATCTTGTTACCCCACATGCTAAAGAATAAAGTTGAACTCCTTTTTCATACCATCTACAAACAAACCGAGGGGGTTGGAGACATATATGACATAGTGTACACATATATGAACACTAAAAAAATAAATCTTAAATTTCTATTCATTTTTATTTGTGTGGAAGGCAACACATATGCAGATTAGAGGACAATTATGAAACTTGATTTTCTCCTTCTACCATGTGTATCTTAGGAATCAAACTGAGGTTAGGCTTGGCAAGAGGTACCTTTCTTTACCTGCTGAGCCATCTCACTGGTCCTAAAACCCTTACAGGAAAATACAGCAATAGGTACTAGAAAACTGTACATCCATGAGGACCTGAGCTTGGACCCTCAAACATCCACATGTCAAGTCCAGACATGGTGATGTACACCTATAATGCTAGCACTGGGAAGGCAGAGACAGAAGGTCCAGTAGGGCTTGCAGGCCATCTAGTCTTGCCTAGTCAGTGAGTACCAGGTTCAGTGTGGGACCCTGTCTCAAAAAAAAAAAATAAGATGGGGGCAAGAGAAATGTTCAGTGGTTAAGAGCAAATCTTGCAGGGGACCTGAGTACAGCTCCAGGGGATCTGATGCCTATGGCCTCTATAGGCACCTGTATTCACATGCCAAACCCACATGCAGACACATACTTGTACATACTTAAATCTTTAAAACATCACCCAAATTATTATGAACAAAATTATATTTTTACCAACCTGAATATTCTGCATTTCAGTCAGAGACTCCCTGTTGAAATTTGATATGTTGATGAAGAATTTTTCAATCATTTCATGTAGTCTCCATGAATTACCAGTTATGATCAGGGTTTTAATAATTTCTGGAATAACAATGAATAGTCAGTGTGCAGTGAATTTATTGTAATTGGTTAAAGTTAGCAAAGCATTGTCAAATTTGTTCCTAGATCTCTGGCCAAATAAATCAGCATTAAGTAAAAACTGAAAATAAAATTTCATTTAGCTAAAGATAGGGTACAATTACCACTGGGATTAACTTGAACTTGGTGATCACTACTCATTGTCAGAAAGTAAAATGTATTGACTCCACAAAGACTAATGTTATTTTTAAATAAAGTTAAAACAACTACAAAATGGACATTAGCAATGCCTTCCAACTTAATATATATATATATATATATATATATATATATATATATATATATATATATATATATATATAATTGAAGACAAATGTTGAATAATTACATTTTGTTTAGATCTATGGCCCCCCAAAATATGAAGTATCAATATCATTTTATGTTTATAGTCCTTGATGTACTAAAATATAAACATGTAAGTTTCTGGAAAGAAGAAAACCATTAAGAAAATTTAACTTTATTACATTGTTCTTGTTCAGAACCTTGCTGAGAGTCAATAATGTACTTTCTATGATTTCTCTGGTAGAAAAAAAATAACAGAGTGATAGTGACTGTGAATGAGCACCATGTATTCATACATCTGAGCACTTTGTCCACTAATAGAAGCCTGGCGATGTTTATAAACCTATTTCTGATCAAATAATTACTTCACCTTTTTGGCATATATATTAAATGTGAAATGTATTAAAAAATTTAAACAGCAATTGAGACC
>NW_021604642.1:488667-491629 GCF_004785775.1 Grammomys surdaster | reverse complement strand
ATATATATATATATATATATATATATATATATATATATAAATGAAGACAGTGGATATATATCCTGTAAAACTGAAATATTTATTATTACTTGCAAGCATTAGTCAAACATTAATTTATTCTAGATCTGAAGTATTGTTTTGTAAGGAAAAGAAATGACATGTCCAATTAGAGATAACATTGTCCAGTTATTGAATCTGTATAAATGATGTCACTATTTTCTAAACAATCTGAACACCAGATCCTCCATATAGCCAAATCTTACCAGGCCATGGAATTCAGTAAAGCAAAAAAACAAACAAATAAACAAACATGATGTAGATTCAAATTGATACCTTTCATGTTATCAAAATTGAGAAAATTTTCCAAACCTAGTGTAACATAGTTTCTATAAGGTACATCTTTTATTTTCCTTCTGAATATCATACAAAATGTTATGTTTACTCATAAAAATACTATAAAAGCATCTCCTAACAGTGCTAAAAAGGTGTATGTCTGTAGGGGTGTGTGTGCAGTTGGTATTCAGAGCCTCATACATGTTACACAAGTGCTATAACACTAAAGTATACTTCCAACTTCAACAAACAGATCTTTAATCTACTATAATTATCATTTTTCACCTAAATGTTAGAAGATAGATGCAAAAAAAGACTTCAGAAAGCAAATTATGTTCAAATATTTTTATAGCACATGGAAACTATAGTATCTGCTTCTGATGGCTAGTTTTATGTCAACTTGAAATACACTATTACCTGAAAAGTGGGAACCTCAGTTGAAAAAAATGCCTCTACAAGATCTGACTGTAGGGTATTTTCTTAATTAGTGATTGATGGAGGAGGGTCCAGCCCATTGTGGGTGGTGCCATCCCTGGGCTGGTGGTCCTGGGTTCTATAAGAAAGCAGGCCAAGCAAGCCACAGTGAGTAAGCCAGTAAGCGGCACCCATCCATGGCTTCTGCATCAGCTCCTGCTTCTGGGTACCTGCACTGTTTATGTTCCTGACTGCATTTGATGATCAGAGATAAGGAAGTGTAAGCCTAATAAACCCCTTCCTCTGCAACTTGATTTTGATCATGATGTTTCATTACAGTAATATTAACCATAACTAGGACACCACAGGATAAACAGAAATATAAAAAGTATACCCAACTTCCTTTAACACTACAGTTGATAAGATATATTTGAAAAACTAAACCTGTATCTTTTTTTCTTCCCATAACTTATTTAATGTAAAGACTCGTATGAAATAACTTTTCATATGAAAATAGCAATTTCAAAATAATTCTGATCCCTTCACAATACATTTTCAGTGTCAAGCAGTGGAACAAGTTCATTGACAGCAGCAGAGGTGATGGCATACTGCAGTCCTTTAGTATAAAACGTAGTCAGAAAAGCTGGGTAGAGAGTAGGCATCACATAGCTGAATAAGGGTTACATGAGAAAGGAGAAATGTACTATTAAAAGAAGCTCACAGAAGACCTTCTAAATGCAGTCTTCCTAAGATGTGAAGACAGCATGTCACATTAAGGTCGTACCAAGTAAAATCGTACACTGGAAACAAAAACAAAATGGTTAAACAAAGCTATCAGAATAAAGTATAATTTATGGCATGATTTCAGTCTATCTAATTTAAAAAGATTCCTGCTAGCTTAAACTCTGGCATCATTCTATTATGGTGACCCTGTTAACTAGCATCAATTAAGCTAATTAGATAAACAAGATTCTACATACAATATAATAGAAAATAAACATTCCCTGTCTTTGAAGAAGGAAATTTCTATTACGACATGGAAAAATCTACAAAAAAGCCTGTCCATGTGCCCCACCTGAGGCAACCTCAGTGACCTCCATTGGCTCAACTGTCAGTCAAAAGCCAAAGCTGCTCGAAGGTCTACCAGGGTCAGTTCAAGATTCTATTTCATGTCACAATGATTACATTCAACTACTTTAGGGAGAAAAGAACAAAAAGCAAGATGTCATGGCTCACACCTGAAATCTAAGTACTTAAGAAGCTAGCCTATCACAGGCCAAGAAGATTTTGTACTTTTCCACCACCTGGCCCCTCTTACCCCCTCCCCTTGTAAAACATGCTATAAAAAAGCATTTCATGTTCAAAAAAAAAAAAAGAAATTAAAAAAAAAGAAAAAAAAATCTGTTACACGAAAAAAAATAAATAAAGCAGAGTTTTTGGCAACCCTAAAAAAAAAGATGGCAGCGGGAGTATGAGGAGGTGGGATTAGCATGCACATAGTGCTTCAGACTCAAGGTTTTATCAGATGCATTCTCATTTAATGTTTTAATCTACTCTATACAGGAAACATTATTTTGTAAAACGGGTTCAACTTCCAGCACTGAAAAGAGTGGAAACAGTATAAAATAGTAATAAAGCACCTCAGCTGTAGAGCACTTAACCTAGCAAGAACAAAGTGATTTCAAAAAATATGAAGTAACTTCTTAGATGGCATAAACAAAAAATAACTGTGGGATAAGTGACAAACTAAGAAAACTATAGGGAAAAAATACATATAAAGAAGGGAAACACACACTACCACCACCAGGAACAACAAAATAACAGGAATCAACAATCATTGGTCATTAATATCTCTTAACATCAATGGACTCAATTCCCCAATTAAAAGACACAGGCTAACAGACTGGATAGTAAACAGGATCCATCCCCTTCTGCTGCATATAAAAAAAACACACCTCAGCAACAACAACAAAAAGTTTTCCAAGCAAACAGACCCAACATCAAATTTACAAAGCTCCCACAGAAAATACTTTTGGGAGATGGTGCTCAAATCCAGGGTCTTGTGATTGCTAGTCAAACAAATGACAACCTCAGCTTAATGGTAGTCTCTTGTTCTTATTATAACCTGTTATCTTTTGTTATCCCTTATAGCTAAGCCTTCCTTCCTTCCTCCCTTCCTCCCTTCCTCCCTTCCTCCCTTCCTCCCTTCCTCCCT
>NW_021604642.1:436807-488657 GCF_004785775.1 Grammomys surdaster | reverse complement strand
CCTCCCTTCCTCCCTTCCTCCCTTCCTCCCTTCCTCCCTTCCTCCCTCCCTCCCTCCCTCCCTCCCTCCCTCCCTCCCTCCCTCCCTTCCTTCCTTCCTTCCTTCCTTCCTTCCTAAGGTGAATGTGTTATATTGGGGTTTTTGTTGTTGTTTTTCCTCTCTTTTTTCCCCAAGATGGAGGTGGGGAGGAGAGTCTGTGACACAGGTGTAACTTTGGCTGTAGACTAAGCTGGCCTCAAACACAAAGTTCTGCCTCCCTCTGCCTCCTGAGTGCTGGGATTAAAGGTCCATGCCACTACTGCTCAGCTAGTTCTTTCTTTTTATGTAATTAAAAACTTGTTTCATACAATATATTTTGATCATATTATTTTCCCTGTCCCAACTTCTCCCAGATCCTACCCACCTAACTTCATGGCCAGATAGATAGATAGATAGATGTCCAAAAATCAAAACAAACAAAAAATCAATAAGACAAAAATCAAACAAGCAAAAATCCCCCCAAAACAATAATCACAGAGTCTGTTTTATGTTGACCAACTGCTCCTATGCATTGTGCATGCCACAGAGTGTGGCTGATATCCAGTGACACTCCATTAAAGAAAACTGATTTTTCCCTTTTCTAGCAGGCATCAATAACAAATAGCTTTTGATTAGAAGTGGGACTCTATGTCTTCCTCCTTTTTGCAGTGCTGGGACTGTGATCTTGTGCCTGCTGTCACAGTCTGTGAGTTCATGTGTGTATCAGTGCTGTTATAGCTGGAAAACACAGTTTTCTAGAGTCATCCACTACCACTGGCTCTTATAATCTTTCTGCCACCTCTTCCATGCCCTTCTTGACAAAGAATATTCAGCTTAAGATCTCTTTTGTTTTGGTTACTGTGGCTACCAAAGGTTATGTATATCTATTTAAAATTTTTTAATTCAATTAATAAATGAATTTCTGCTTGCTGAGAACAATATATTAGGCACTGTGGTTTCCTATCTATAAACAATGTAAACTGCACCAAATATAGTCAGCACTTAATAACTATGGATTTGCATCTGTGTATTCAAGGAGCTTTAAAATATTTGTAAAAGACCAGGTGCAATAGAACAGGCCTATATGAAGAAGAAGAATCACTTAAGGCCTGGATTTCCACATCATCCTGAACAAAAGGAAGCTGTGTCATTCATCAGAAAATGAATGCAACTAGAGTTCATTGTATTAACCAAATTAATTCAGTTTTAGAAGACAAGTATAGTACAGCAGTGGTGGCTCACAACTTTAGCTGCAGCTCTTGAGAAACAGAGGCAGATCTCTGTGAGTCCAAGGCCAGCCTGGTCTACAAAGAGAGTTCCAGGACAATCAGGGCTATAAAGAGAGATCTTGTCTCAAAAACCAAAAACAGAAACACACATGTTTCCTGTCATTGATGGGCCTTAGACTTTATAGATACATAAAATCATCTATGTACTGAGAACATGAAAGTAGAAACAAGACAGACAGTTGTGGCACATGCCTTTAATCCCAGCACTCTGGAGGCAGAAGCAGGCAGATTTCTGTGAGTTCAAGGCCAACCTGGTCTACAGAGTGAGTTCCAGGACAGCCAGGGCTACACTGAGAGACCCTATGTCTTATTAATTAATTAATTAATTAATTAAGCTACAAACGGGAAAACAAAATGTACAGGAGGACGTACATAGATTATACAAACTCTGAAATTTCATATAAAGAACTTGAGCAATGAAGGATTAGGGAGAATCCTGGAAGCAATCCTCCATATATACCAAAGGTTGCTTACAAGAGATCAGTCAAAAGGTTAATAAATCAGAAGATAGATAATTAAATCTCCACACAAGGCATTTTTAACTTTCCATTACTAACAGAATTCACTAGCTATTTAGAGAATTAGTAAACAAAATCTCACAAACAATTATGCACTGTGGTATTTTCATAGTAACAGAAAAACAAGAGGCTTAGCTGAATTCTCAAGTGGATTTTCAAATCAGCAACAAAAAATCATCAAGTTTTTCTAAGGGGCCAGAGGCATATAACTCATTGACAGAATATATGCATAGCATGCCTGAAGCCCTGGGTTTAATCTTTAACACACACATACAGACTAATCATGATCAATTTAAAAATGAAGGACATAATTGGTAATACTGTTGCTATCTTTGCATGCAATATGCAATATGAATGAAATGCATAAGTTATTGGGTTCCGATAAATTCATTCAATAAACATTTAACAATAGCTAACAAGATATACTTCTCTCCCTTAAGGAGCTTTACAATCATTTTCACGCATGGTATATGTTAATACACATCTTTCAATCAACCAAGTTTTCAAAGTTATGTCATCTTAAAATAACAGTAACACACTCTAATTTTCCAATTGCTCGAAATATGGCGTAAAGAAGTTAACTTGCCCAATACCAACATCATTAAAAGCAAAGCCTCGAGCAGTATCAAGGCAACTACACTTCAACTGGCATCCAAACATCCAGAGAAAATAAAACCATAGCAGCAGTAGGGGTGCTGTTTGTTTGTTTTTGAGACAGGGTCTCTCACTGTGTAGCTTTGGCTAGCCTAGGACTTGCTATATAGACCAAGCTAGTCTCACAGAGATCTGTCTGCCTCTGCCACCCAAGTGCTGGGATTAATCATCTGTTGCAGAAAACCTGACACCTTCTGACCTCTGCAGGTGCCAGGCACACAGGTAGTGGATAGACAGACATGCAGTCAAAATACCTTACATATAAAATAAAAATAAGTTCATCTTTTTAAAATTAATTTCATCTATTTCTTTATACTGCTTAATGTGTCTACTAGAATATTTTAAATTAAATCTGTATCTCATTAATTTCCACTAGACATGGCTGGTATTGAGTAGAACTATATTTAAGATTTTTTTATACATATTTGGCAGTTTCATTATATATCCTAAGTGGGCCTCAAATTCACTATGTAATTCATGATACCCTTAAACTCAGAATCCTCCTGTGTTAACCTCTGGGAGTGTTGAGATTACAAGTATACACCACCACACCCAGCTCTATTTTCTGAAGAGCTTATGGAGTGAACAATCATAAATATATCAATAAAAGAAAATATAAACTTGGATATAATAAATCACAAGGGCATTTATATAACATCAATCTAAAGAAGCTAAAAGGGCAAAGGAAAAAAATAAGAATTTGTCTCCAAACTAACCATAAGAAAAGGTGTTATGTAAAGCCTGATGCTGCTGCTTGCTTACTCGAGGCCTGGTCTAATTATACTACCTAGGATGGCCTCAAACTAGCCTCCTATCTTACAGGAAATGCTTGGATGTGTGTGTTTGCGTGTGCGTGTGTGTATGTGTTTGTGCACATGCACTTGTAAGTGCATATGTGTAGCATGTCACCAGTATAGAGGTCAGAAGACAATCTTCCAGAATTGGTTATCTCCTTTTACCATGTGGGTTCCCAGGATCCACTCAGGTCATTAGGCTTGGTGGCAAGCATCTTTACTGGCTTAGCCATCTCACCTGCCGTTACAGTGACTTTTTTAAAACAATAAATAAATTTTAAATTTCTTAAAAATTTCTTAACTCCTTTATAGCCCTGAGGTTGAATGGCTTGTGGATAACAGCAGTTTTCTGAAAAGCTCATTTTACAAGCAGAACATACAGTGCTTAGTTGCCTTGATACTATAGAAGCAAATGTACTCCTTCCTCAAACCCTTACGACAACTTTTTTTTTTTTTTTTTTTTTTTTTGGTTTTTCGAGACAGGGTTTCTCTGTATAGCCCGGGCTGTCCTGGAACTCACTCTGTAGACCAGGCTGGCCTCGAACTCAGAAATCCGCCTGCCTCTGCCTCCCGAGTGCTGGGATTAAAGGCGTGCGGCACCACCGCCCGGTTTACGACAACTTTTTAAATGTACTTTTAACACAGTATTTTTCAGGTTAAACAGTATAATTCTACATCTCCTAGAATTCCTGAGAAACGCTATAGATTATGACCAGAATATAAGCTATGGATTGTAAATTTTGTTTCCTTACACTAGCTCATAAAAGGTTCCAAATATAGATTATTTATGGTACATAAATGGGAAAACTGGAGCACTGGCTACTCTGAAAAGACAAACTTAATAGACAAGCCTGCATGCGTATCTCTGCAGTGCGGGGCTTCCAACCCAGAGCTTTACATGTGGAAGGCAAACGCTGCCACAGAACTATCTCCCAGCTTGCTTTCTTTTTGTTTTGTTTTGCGAAACAAAATTTGAGGTATTGTTCCAGCGTCGGTCTTACAAATGCTGGGATTATAGGCCAGGTGTGGTGTTTGACACCTGCACTCTGGAAGCTAAGGTAGGAAGATTGCAAGTTTGAGGATAGCCCGAGCTACATAAAGTTCTAGGTCAGCCTGAGACACAGAGTAAAAACCCTCCCTCAAGAAGCCAAAAGTGGTGGCGCTTGCCTTTAATCCCAGCACTTGGGAGGCAGAAGCAGGCGGATTTCTGAGTTTGGGGCCAGCCTGGTCTACAGAGTGAGTTCCAGCACAGACAGAACTACACAGAGAAACCCTGTCTCGAAAAACCAAAAAAAAAAAAAAGAAGAAGAAGAAGCCAAAGAGGGGCTCTTCCAGTCTCTTTGGCCTCGGAGGTAGCAGCAACATGACAAAAGGAACGCGTCCTCTGGAAAGCGTCCCAATAAGACACCAACATTGTACCATCGGCCGCTGTGGCTCTAAGGACTACCACTTTCAGAAGTCAATCTATGTGACTACCCTGCCAAATGCAAGAGAAAGTATAACTGCAGTGCCAAGGCTAAGAGATGAAATACCACCGGGACTGGGTAGATGGGGCACCTAAAAATTGTCTATGGAAGATTCAGACATCGATTCCGTGAAGGAACAACACCTAAACACAAAAGGGCAGCTGTTGCAGCAACCAGTTCATCTTGAGGATTTCCTTCAGTCATAAATGTTACCATACAAAGCTTGGTTACCTCTAAACTCCATGAAACAAAGGTCAGCAAGGCCATCCATTTTTTAAATGTCTGGATCCAGCCTATGGAACAAGAATATATTTTAATATTCTGTCCTTTATTCTCTAATTTCGCAAAAAGACACTTTTCCCAGACAACTATATCCATTACTTATTACCTGAAAGTGCAGGGTGGTTGAGGAAGCTGGAAATCCAGGAGAACGTTGTTACGGAGGGAGGCTTCGGCTCTCCCGCGACCGAAAAGCTTGCTCGTCTCCGGCCGTTGGAGGCCGGAAGGTGAGAGTCAAGCTCTATCAGAGAGACACGCTCTGTGATTGGTCTGTCTGGCACGCACTGCCCCGCCCTCGTTGTGCAAACCGACTGAGTCACGCTCCGTGATTGGTCTGTTTCAGTGTTCAAACATTCTCGTGCGCATCCCATGGGCCCCCTTGCTCTTGGCGCCTTCTTTCCCGCCCTAACTTGTCCTTCCGCTAACGGTCACTGATTTGAAGCTACGCTTTCCGGTGTGACCCTGCCTTCCGTACCCCTCCACCATCATTTAAATGACCACCTTGGCCCCCCGTTCCGCTACCCACAAACCTGTCGTTCCAAAGATTCAGAGCATCTCTAAAAAGTATTGTCAAATGTCTGTTTCTTCTTGCTAGTTCTAAAACCTGGGCTGCAGATCTGGGGCCCCGAATTCGCTAACACACACAAGCCCTGGTGCTATAACGCACACACATATACAAGGCTGGAGCACTTCCTATTCACTAAACCTCTCGCCTGCTAAAACTATAGCCTTCAAATGTGTCTCACGCTCCTCTGGAGAGCAAAGCTCCTCCTCCTCCACTATGTCATCAAAAGCCACTCCCAATTGGCCTTTACCGCATATTGATCCTCTCCCTTGAAATCCTGTCTAGATTCTCTACACTGGATAAAACTAGAATGAGACTGTCAGGACAAGGTCTATGATGTAAGACCAGAAGTGCAAAGGACAGATGGCCAGGATTACAGAAAGAAAAGAACAAGAACTCACACACACGCACACTACAAAGAATGTGGAGGCGCAGTAGACAGCGCTGCTCAGTGTTTCAAACTGGCAAGGTATCCCAACACAGTAGCACAGGCTTGTAGTCTCAGCAGTCAGAGGCTAAAGCATGAAAATCCCTTGAGCCCAAGGCATTCTGGATCACCGGGGAAGCATAGTAAAACCCCAGCAAAGAAATAAGTTAAGTAGTGTCAAAATTCAGGAAAATAAAAAAATTGTGCGCTCTAGTCAGGGAGGCAGGGAGGATAACCGCGGACCTTCACATCTCTCTCCATTCCTCTGAGTCTCGATCCCCAAATCTCATCCCTGATTCTGTAGTGACCACCTCCTGCTGCCTCTCCTCACTCGCTACCTTCCTCTCCCGTTTCCAAGGGACTAACCAGATCCCATGGAAAACTGTGCTTTCATCCCTCCTATGGATAGCTTCACCTCGCCCTCCTAGCCCATCCCCATTCCTAAATGTCAGCTCCTAATGCCTAGAAAAACGTTTTGCCCGGAATCCTCAGTGGACATACCTCAGTCCAGCTTGGGACTGGGAGGAGAAGAGAGAGATGTGCCACGCTTTAGAAGAGTGGAGAGAAAGGAGAGACAAGTCTGCCATGGAGTAGAAAGGCAAGGAGAGTACCATACCCAGTTCTGGGCCAAGAAAATGGGGGCCAGATGGCTGACTAATTAGAGTTAAGAGCAGCCAAGATGGAACATAGGAATTAGTAAGTAGTAACTTGGAATTATTGGCAAGAGATAGATTCTAGCAGCATAGAGGCTAGGTAGTCACCCAGCTATTGTGCTGCTTAAGACATATTAAAATATAAAGGCCGTGTGTGTGTGTGTGTGTGTGTGTGTGTGTGTGTGTGTTTCATTCAAGAACATAAACCACTGAGGCAGGTAGCCTCTGAGTGTGAAAACCAGAAAACCAGTAAGTCTCTAGTTTTTGGTTTTGGTTTGGGTTTTGGTTTTGGTTTATGGGGACATGGTTTCTCTGTGTAGACTTTGGATGTCGTAGAACTCACTCTGTGGGGGGAGGGGGGAGGAGAGGGGGTGGGAAGGGGCACATCTGTGGACCAGGCTGACCTCAAATTCACAGAGATCCTCCTGCCTCTGCCTCCCAAGTGCTGGGATCAAAGGGATGTGCAATCACTAGCCAGATATTTTATTTTCTTCCTTAAAGCAAGAATTTGAAAAAAACTGAAAAAACTTTAGTCTCAGGATAGTTTAGCCCAACAGTTTAAGAGTACCGGCTACTCTCCAGAGGACCCAGGTAGGTCACCTCCATTCCCAGGGAATCAAAGTCCATAATCTGGCCCCCACAGGTATTGCACCCACATGGTACACATACATGCAGGCAAAACACTCACACACATAAAATAGCAATAATATTTTAATTTATAAACTTGTAGTTCCAATGCATATTTCTGTTGCTTTTGTTCTTATCAAATCTGATGTTTTGAATCTGACTTTAATGTAATCCAAGTACACTATGTGAGGCCAGTACCCTACTCTCTGACCTACATCTTCAGTACCTCCTATCAAATCTAAAACTACCTATTGCCTGCAGACTCATAGCAAGTTTATATATCCCATTGTGGTGGTTTGAATATGCTTGGCCCATGGGAAGTGACATTATTAGAAGGTGTGGCCTTTTGGGAGGAAGTATGTCACTGTAGGGGTGGGCTTTGAGACCTCCTAGCTTCCTGAAAGGCAATCTTCTCCTGGTTCCCTTTGGAACAAGATGCAGAACTCTCAGCTCCTTCTTTAGCACTATGTCTGCCTGGATGCTACCATGATTCCTGCCATAATAATAATGAACTGAACCTCTGAACTTTAAGCCAGCCCTAATTAAATGTTGACCCTTATAAGAATTGCCTTGGTCATGGTGTCTCTTTACAGTAAGAAGACCCTAAAATACCCATCAACCTTTAAATGGTTTTAGGTGGCATAGAATATATAAATAAGCTTGCCTCCACCTAATAGATACACAATGCCTGCAAGTAAGAAAAAGACTTGTACTGAAATGTCCATTAAGACAAGACACAGCCTCCAGATTTGCAGACAAACTGAATATCAACACATTAGTAATCATGTGGCAGATCCTGGCTTCCATCCCAAGTTCCCCCCCAAAAAATGTTTTAAATCATTAGCAAGGCTCTGAATTTTTTTTGTCACATGATAGAAACTTATATGGCATTCTTTTAAGCCCTATGCATCTCAATCAGCTTTGGGGTGGAGGATCATAACAAGATCATAGGCAGAGACCTAGATTCCTATTCTGAAAACATCAACGAAGTTCCCTCCTGACTCTGACAGTATCACAATCCACCATTATATATCAAAGAGGGAAACTAGGACATCTAAACTAATTTCTTTACCTTCTTCAAATTTCTCTGCACCTAGCCATGCATGGTAGCCCAAGCCTTTAATCCCAGGCACAGATCTCTGTGAGTTTGAAGCCAGAGTGAGACTATGGGTTTTGGGTTTTTTTGTTTTTTGTTTGTTTGTTTGTTTTTGTTTGGAGGTTTTGTTTTATTTTATTTTATTTTGGTTTCTGCATCTAAAGAACACAAAACAGTGAAGAAAGGTAAGACGGAAAACAGCAATCCTGCCTTTGCCTGCTGTTTTGCTTCCAAAAATGGTCAATTATAATCTAAAAATAAAGCACTGGAAACTTCTTAAATAATTTATAATTTTTGGTTGCTTTTATTTAAGAAGTTTATAATAAATATTGCCATAATTCTTCTAGCCTCTTTTGTGCATAATTTATAAATTACCTTTATCATAGATGTGAATATAGAAAAAAAAATACATAGTACGTAGGGTCCAGAACTGTCTACAGTTTTAATTATCCACTAGAGGCTTTGGAATGTAGTCTATGCAGATAAGGGACTATGATATTGTGACTAATGCCCCAGCTTCTATATCATCCTAGAGTTAACTAAATCTTCATGTATCACATAATGATAGCTTTGTGCTCTTAGAGTCCAGTTGTTCCAATCCAACCTAATGTCATCATCCACAAAATGAGAATAAAAGTAGTTCTAGACTTCTGCTTCAATGAATAATGTACATTTAAAATGTAGAATGGCGTTGCAAATAAAATACAGTAAATAACACCTGTCAGCTCCAATTATCACTTCCCATCTCCAGGTTGGTGAATTAAAGGCTTCCTAATGCCATCACCACATCTAGATTTTTAATTCAACTGTAGCTTCTTTATTAATAGATAAGCAGATTAAAAAAAAAACAGTGCATCTTAGAGCTCTTTTTTTTTTTTTTTTTTGGTTTTTCAAGTCATGGTTTCTCTGTGTAGCCCTGGCTGTCCTGGAACTCTGTAGATCAGGCTGGCCTCGAACTCAGAAATCTGCCTGCCTCTGCCTCCCAAGTGCTGGGATTAAAGGTGTGCGCCACCACTGCCCGGCTCATCTTAGAGCTCTTAACTCAATAATTATTTAGTGCTAGAAAAGGTATACATGGGGCTGGAGAGATGGCTCAGTGGTTAAGAGCACTGGCTGTTCCTTCAGAGGACCCAGGCTGAATTCCCAGCACCCACATGGCAGCCAGCTCACAACTGTCTGTAACTCCAGTTCCAGGAGATTTAATACCCACACACAAACATGTACGCCAATAAAACTCCAATGCAGACAAAATAAAGTCTTTTTTTGAGACAGAGTTTCTCTGTGTAGCCTTGACTATCCTGAAACTCGTTCTGTAGACCAGGCTAGCCTCAAACTGACAGATCCACCTGCCTCTGCCTCCCAAAAACTGGGAATATAAGTCATCTTTTAACAAAAAGAAATGGTATACAGAAATCACATAACTATTGGTTAATATTAATTGTAAACAGGACTACTGTAATGTCAGAGATCATACTGCACTGGAAAGATCAGGGAATAAAGGAAATACACAAAAAGATAGAAATTTGTATATTGCATGAGTAGCTCCAATTGTTTTTTACTCAATATGACCTCTTTAGATGTTTCACTAAGCATGCCATAGATCTTTCCTTGTCCTACAATAAAGTATAAATTACCTGTCCTATCATTTAACAAAATGTTGTGGAAATAGTGAAATAGATACCATAGATGAGTGGACACCTTGAACTGTAAAATGAGAGCATGAAAAGATCCTCATTAACTGAATGGATTCAAAAAGAGAAAGTGAGCAAGAATGCCAACTAATTCACAAGGTCTCATGACCCCCTGTTAACAGAATAAAAAGACTCTCAGAATAAGCATGCAATGATAGTCAGAAATTTTCTAAAAGCAAATTATCCACAGTATGGGAAAGGCCAGTTTGTTCTTACAGATAAAACTGCTGTGAGTAAAATTATATGGTAATAGTCCAAATAGATAAAAGAACAGAATAGAAAGCTAAGTGTAATGGTACACACCTTTCATCCCAGCACTGGGAAGCAGAGGAATATCTGAGTTCAAGGCCAACCTAGTCTACATATTGAGTTTCAGGACAGCCAGGGCTACACAGAGAAACTCTGTCTCAAAGAAAGAGAGAGAGGGAGAGGGGGAGGGGGAGGGGGAGGGGGAGGGGGAGAGAGAGAGACAGGGACAGGGACAGGGAGAGGGAGAGGGAGAGGGAGAGGGAGAAAGAAAGAAAGAAAGAAAGAAAGAAAGAAAGAAAGAACAAAAGAAGTCAAAAAGGAACAAAAAACAGAAAAGGGGAAAAAAGAAAAATAGAGACTATAAATAAACCCAAATATATGTAATATAGAAACTATTTAAATCCAGGAGGTAAAGAATCATTCAAGAAAAAAGTTGAAACAACTGGATAGCTCTTTCTTTCTTTCTTTCTTTCTTTCTTTTTTTCTTTCTTTCTTTTTTGTTTTGTTTTTTTTTTCAAGACAAGGTTTCTCTGTGTAGCCCTGGCTGTCCTGGAACTCACTCTGCAGACCAGGCTAGCCTCAAACACAGAAATCCACCTGCCTCTGCCTCCCAAGTGCTGGGATTAAAGTCGTGCGCCACCACTGCCTGACTCTTTTCTTTTTTAAGGCAAAATAAAACAACATCAAGATTCTTACTACTTTACAAAACCAAACTAAATTCTAGGGCATGATCTAGAACCAGAAACACAAAGGAAAATAGTAAGGGCTGGGTTTGGGGGATGAGAGACATGTTTAGGGGGAAATTGTCCTGTAGTGTTTTTGTTTGTTTGTTTTTGTTTTCCAACCATGAGGATTAAACCTAGGGCCTCACAAATGTTAGACAAGTGCTCTAGCCTCAGTCTTAGTAAATTTATTGTTGTTCTTCCTATTTTTGAGACAAGCTCTCACTATACAGCCATGGCTGAAACTCATTATGTAGACTAGGCTTGCCTCAAATTTACAAAGATTTGCCTACTCTGGGGTTAAAGGCATGTACCCAGCATGCCTTGGCCCCAAATAAGTTTTACAGATACTAAAATTAAATCCTTACAAATAGCAAAATAAACGAAGGTAAAAAAAAAAAAAGACTAGAAAAGATTTTACAATATATATGTATGTAAAAGTATTTTTTTCACCTGAAGTAATTGTCATTTCCAAGGCTTATCACCTCTGTCTGCTACCCTAGGCCTAGTTCTGGAAGCTTCTAGCCTCCATACAATCTACTCTATGCCTAGTATGTTTTCAGCCTCTGAGACTTGCTGCTGAACAACCTTACCCTTTCTAGCTCTATCTGCAAACTCTGGGTTTGACTGAGAAACCCTGCCTCAAAAAATAATTTGGAAGGGCTATCAAGGATGATTCCTGACATAAACTTTGGGCCTTCACATGCATGAATGCCCACATGCATTTGCACCCACACACATGTGTGTGTCCATATAGATACACAATATGCACCTACAAATGCACATGAGAAAAAAATAGAAAATAGTTTAAAATTTGTAAAAACGTATTAAAAAGGCCAACAAGATAGCTCAGCTGGTAAAAGTGCTTGTCCTGCAAGCCTGAAAACCTAAATTCAATCCCTAAAACCCACATAAATGTGGAGGGAGAGAACCAACTCCACAAATTGCCATCTTACTCCCTCCCACAGGCATGCTGTGGCATGAAGGCTCACACATGTATCATATATACAGACAACAGTAATAAAATGTTAGATTTTAAAAACAAAATTTTATAAAGAAAATAAGCACCTAGATAAAATTGCGTTAGTGTTGGAATCAAAATGTGTAGAAGAGTAGTACTGAAATGCCAATACTTTAGAGTAGTGACGTTTAGTGAAATTCTGTTCAATTACTGAGAATCAGACCCAGGGTTTCATGCATGACAGGGAAAACACTCTGTCACTGAGTATACCCTTGGCCTACCTTTTCTTTATATTTTTCTGTATTCTTAGTCTCTCTACAATGAACCTCTGGGTTTGGTTTCTTTTTTTTTTTTAAGATTTGTTTGTTTGTTATGTGAGTACACTGTTGCTGTCTTCAAACACACCAGAAGAGGGCACCAGATCTTATTATAGATGGTCATGAACCACCATGTAGTTGCTGGGAATTGAACTCAGGACCTCAGGAAAAGCTCTTAACCACAGAGCCACCTCTTCAGCCCCCATGAACACTTGTTTTTATCATTAAAAGAAAAGGTTAAGTTAATGTTCATAAGGGGAAAAAAAACACAGAGAAAGATGAAGCTTTTATCTGATTGGCATATATTTTCCCCAACAAAATAGGAGGCAAACTTAAGAATGACAGTAGGAGGGAACGATGTGACAAATACAAATGAGGTAAGAACAAGCAGTTTAAAAGAGCAAGGCAAGAACATTTTTAGCCACATACATGTGTGTCTTCCGTTAATGTGCCCAGTCATGTCTGCAACAATACTGAATTGCACAGGTTAAAATGCAGCTATGAATGTTTGCATTCCTGCAGGGGCTGGAAGGGAATCCTGAGTTTTGACTGAGGAGTTGGAAGCATTTGCAAAATAGTGATACTAATAATATAAATGCAGGAATTTAGGTGGGTAAGAAAGCAAGCAAAGACTGAAAGAGAATGAAGGATGAAAAGAGAAAGTGTGTGGGAGGGGTCAGTGATGTTAATGGAGGTGTCACGTGATATCAAAGGACTGTAGTGGGGTTGTGTGAACAAGTGAACAAGGGAAGCACAGCAAGTTGTAGGTGAAGAACCTGTTTGAATTAGTGATTTCAGAAGCCTCAGTTCTGGCAAGCTCTATTGTGTGGCTACATGAGTGACACATAATTATATACACTCATAAGGTATAGTGTAATACTCCAATATACAGTGTATACAATGCATAGTGATCAGATCAGGGTAATTAGGACTTCCATCTGCTCAAACATGTACCATGTCTCTTTTGTTTGGTTTGAATTTGTTTGTTTTTTTAGACAAGGCCTCATTCAGGCTAGCCTTTAACTGGCCATCCTCCTGCCTTTGTCTCCTGAGGCTAAGATGCTAGACATGTACCACCACGCCTACATAGTCTCTCTCAGATCTCTCCCCCTCCCTCTATTTTCCATCGCTCTCTCTATTTTCAGAGCTGGAGTCAGAACTCCAGGGTACTGGTATACTAGGCAAGTGTTCTACCACTTGAGAGACCGACACCACTAATAATTTAAATTTAACATAAAAACATTAAAAATGTATGTATTAATTGGGTGCCATGTGGTGATATAATACACATATACATAGTATAATGTTCAACCTACAATAAATGAGTCTTAGATATATACCCAAAGGACACTGGGGTTGGTAGACTGGTGTCCTAGAAGGCACAAAACCTGGGTTTGATTCCTAGAACCCCACAAAACCAGGCACCATAGCGCATGCCCTATAATCCTAGCACTCAGGAGGTGGAGGTGAGAAAATCAGTTCAAAGTCATCCTTAGCTGGAAGATCAAGGGCAGCCTGTCTAAAAAATAAGTAGAAAGAAAGAAAGAAGGAAAGAAAGAAAGAAAGAAAGAAAGAAAGAAAGAAAGAAAGAAAGAAAGAAAGAAGAGAGGGAGGGATAGAGGGAGGGAGGAAGGAAGGAAGGAAAGAAGGAAGGAAGGAAGGAAGGAAGGAAGGAAGGAAGGAAGGAAGGAAGGAAGGAAGGAAGGAAAGAAACTCCAACCAAGGCTCAGGGAACATTGGAAAGAGAGCAGCAGAAAGAAAGCATAGGCCATCTGACAGGGGAGATGCTGTGAAATGCTGTCTTATGACCATCATCTGAACTCACAGCAACTATGTTTACCTGCAAGATCTCAAGCCCACAATGTCAATCGACATTCCAGCAAGCAGCACTAATTGAACTCAGTGAGTCACAAAAAATAAGAAAGGAGAAGACAAAAACAAACAAACAAAGTGCCTAGCCTTGCATAGATGTGGGGAGGGGATACCCAGGAGGGCCACCACCTGCTCAGAGAAGGGGATGCTAGAGGGGAAGGACTGTGAGGGGGGGACAGGGAGAAGGGGCAGTGAGCAGGAGTGAATAAAAACAAACAACAAACAAGCCAAAAGAAGACAAACAAGAAGATATGAAGGTGGGAGAGCTATGGGGGGTGGCACAGGAGGGGCAAAATGGGTATGGCTAATTTCAAGAGATATTCCATACAAATATTACATTGTCAAAGAATAAACAAAAGGGTTTTTAAGAGTAATTTTTTTTGAAACAGGGTCTTACTTTTGTACCTCAGGTTGGTCTAAAACAGGCTCTGTAGACCAGGCTGGCCTCCAAATTATATAGATTCACCTGTCTCTGCCTCCTAAGCACTGAATTAAAGACAATATCACAACACCCAGCTAAATCTAAATTAATTTATATGCTAACTTTAAAAGAATTAATTAGGGGTGGAGAAATGGATCAATCATTAAGAGCAAATACTGCTCTTCCTGAGGACCTGAGTTCAATTCCCAGCACCCACATCAGGTGGCTGACAACTGCCTGTAACCCCAGCTCCGGGGGATCTCACATCTCTGACCGCGATGGACACTTGCATTCATCAACAGGTACCTTCCCCCCACCGACACATACATATAACTAAAATAATACAAATCTTTTCAAAAGAGAATGGACTAAAAATATCTATTGAAATGATTTAAACTTCATTGTCAATTTAACTGGGCTTGGAATCACCCAGGAGATATACTTTTGGGCGTGTCTTTGAGGGAGTTTCCACAGAGATTTAACTGAGGGTGAAAAATCCACCCTGAATGTAGACAGCACCATCACCTGGGCTGGGGTCTCAGGCTGAATAAAAAGGGAAACTAGAAAAAGCGAACTGAGCACTCTGTCTGGTTGGCACCACAAACCAAGCTGGTCCTCTCTCCCCATGCGGTTCCCCCCTTGACGAGCTGCATCTCTGCAAACCGTGAGAAAAAGGAAAGGGAACTCCTTATTGTCTTTTTTTTTTTTGTCTAATATTTGGTCATAGCAATGAGAAAAATGATGAAAACATTCGAAATCCTTTCTTCTAGCTTTTTGAAATATATAGTACATTATCATTACCTACAGTCATCCTGCGGGGTAATAGCATAGCATTTCTATGTATTAGGAGCCTTTGAAGTCCTCTCTACAGTTCTTTGAGGTATTGAAAAATACAAACTGAAGTGCTATAGAACAAACAGTAGGACTTAGTCTTCCTATCTAACTGTATTTGGGGTATCATTATCTAACTCCATCTGCCCCTGCCCCACCACACACCTGCAGCCACACTTCCCACAGGTCTTGCCTTAATGGAATCTGCTCTTCCTTAGGTTTTCACTTTACTCCTTCAAAAATCCTAGGCTGTGGGCAAACTGAATATTAAGCTTTCCCATATCTTGTTGCTTTTATGCACCAATTTCCCTCCCAATTTCCAAACTGACACATTGTACCCTTTTTGATTGTTTTAAGAAGTATCTCATATTGCCCAGGCTGACCTCAAACTAACTAGCCAAAAATGACCCAGGACTCCTGCCCCTCTTGCCCCCACCCCCTAAAGGCTAAGATGACACACCTATACCGCGCCACATTTGGCTCATTTTACAGGTCATTTTTAAACCTCAGAAAAAGCCTTAACTTCAACAAAGACTTCCTCAAACCACCTAAGACCTAACGTAAAATTTCATGGTAATTCATGCACACCTGTCTGGAGATACTTCTGACTTCCTACTCTCTGTCTTTTTGTTTATTTAGGTCAATTTTCTGTCTTCTCAGGGAAATCAACATTAGAGCATACCTAAAGCAATTTTCCATGCCATCTTCAAGCCCAGTAACAGAGATTATTCACTGTGTTAACTACATGAATGTTTCCAGTATATAGTATGTGATTATTTTAGGTATTGCACAGCCAAACAGTTTTAAACAGTTGAATAACTATTTTATTGTATATTAGGAAAGTACCCCCTTTTCCATTTTAGATATTGGTCAAAATATTTTCTTTTGAAAAGAAGCATATTTTCCAGGCAGTGGTGAACAACTTTAATTCCAGCACTCAGGAGGCAGAGGCAGGCAGATCTCTGAGTTTGAGGCCAGCCTAGTCTAAAGAGTGAATTTGAGGATATCCAGGACTACACAGAGAAACCCTGTCTCAAAAAAAACAAACCAAACAAACAAATAAAATAAGCATATTTAGCAAAGGGGTATGGTTCTGTTAATAGTCCATTTGCCTAACATACATGAAGCCCATGAGCTTCATGGTATTTTATGTAAAGAGGTATTTTATGTGTATGAGTGTTTTGCCTGTTTGTATTTCTGTACACCGTGTACATGCCTGGTGTCTGCAAAGGCCAGAAGAGGGTGTAGGAACACCCAGAACTGGAGATATATCTGTGAGGCACTATGTGGGTGCTGGGAATTGAACTTAGGTCCCCTGGAAGAGCAATTGAGAGGCCAAATCTTTTAAATTCGGACTCCATTTTAAAGAACCTGATCTAACTTTGAACTCAGGTAAACTAACAGGCTGGGTCCCTAGCACAAGTTTCCAAGTTGCCCCCCAACAAAACCTGAGCCTAGCTCCAGTCTCTAGGGTAACCCCCACAAGACCAGCATCTCCAGGTTATTCCCCCAACAAATGTATACCCCTAGGTTACAAGTCCACCCCCTGCCTAATGACCACCAATGCTGAAAAAAAAATTTAGTTTATGATATGACTCCCAACACCAGCCATTATGGTAAAGGCCACAATAGCTTTCCAATCAGATGCTTACAGTTACCAGCCCCCCCTCCCCACTTACTGCTTACTATAAAGCCTTGCCTGGATAAACATTCAGGGTTCCCCCACCACCAAAACCATCCTGCATGACAGCAGTGTGCTGGGGGGGGGGGGGTTCAAGCTAGCTCAAATAAAATAAAGACCTTACTATGAGTTACATCAGATTGGCTCCTGTCTGTTTTGGGGGGACCACTAACATTTCCCTGGCACTACACAATCTGTGCTCCCAACCACTGAACCATCAATCCAGCCTCATCTTCACTTCAAATGGTTTTATTTGGAACAGATTGTATCGATCTCCCCTTTAGCTTTCTTACTGCTTCATACTCTCAAGTTGATAGCCACTTTTTCTTTTACTAAGTAAGGTTTAAGGATCTTGTACTTGTCATTTCTTATTTGTTGGAAATGACATAACTAGTACTCATCTTTCTACCAGGATATTTCTTTCTCCTGACTTATACCAGCTCCTTATGTATAAAGGAAAGTATATAACTTCTACTGCATTTTTCCATTTTATCCTGGGACAATCTTTAGTTTCACAAAGCTTCTATCACATATGACTTGTGTTGATGACTTTTAAATCTGTAACCTTGGTCTAGAACCTCTAGTTCTAGTTGTTGACTATCTTTACCTATGTGATACCAAACTCACACGCAGGTTTCTAAACACATCAGACCTGTGACTGAATTTCCTTCTGACCCCAGTCATTTGAATTTATGTTACTAGGACACACTGGCCTAAATCCTTCTGTAAAATACAATTATATCGACTTCATAGGCTAATAACAAAATGAGATTCATAAATCTGGCGTAAATACTCAATAAATGGTAACATAGCTCCCTACTCTAGCTTCCCAACTACTTCCAAACTCTCATCGCTGCCAAACTAAAAATCCACCACCCTGCTAGGAAGTCTTGTGACTATCTCTTATACACACACACACACACACACACACACACACACTCCCAGTTTCTGGGGTGTGTAAGGCCCATGTGCATGTTATTTCCAGCTACACTACAACTGCAGTCAGGCCACAGAAAATCTGATTGTACTGGTCACTGGCAATTGTTCCCTGCCTTCAGTCTACTTCTTACTGAGGTCAAATGTGGTCCTTTGTGCTTCCTTATCACTCATCCCTACCCTGAGTCAACTCATTGTTTTATATTCGTGGTTACCTGCTTGTTCCCCTCATAGACTGTGAGACTAAAGCAGAGGTTTACTGTTTATGTCACCAGCTCTCAGCACAAGGTCTAAAATTTTACATATTTGTTAAATAAATAGATAAATGCATAGTTTTTTAGAGTGTTTGTAGCTAGGCAGCCTTTACTATCCTCTCCAAACCCTCATCTAGAAGGCATATACCCAGGAACAGCAGAAAATTTTGTGACTGCTAGAGAAAAAGACACAGGACAATTCTCTGAATGTTTCCCAGTCTTAAAGCCAAGCTTTACATAATCTCTAATAAGCAAAGAACAGGACAGGTTTTTTTTTTCCCATTTTCTTTTAATAACATTTTTTCAAAGCCAGGAAACAACTACAGAGACTATTTCAAAGTGGACAAGTTAAAAACAAATGAGAAACAGCAAAGACATGGCCATCATTTCACAAGAAATACAGAACACTGTTTCATATCTGTCACCAACACCACATGAGAGGCCCAGCTAGCTCTCCATGGGGTCAAGAGTACTCTTCATTATTGTGCAGGAGAACTAGACAACACTTGGGTAGGATTAGGTCAAATGCTGTGAACACAGGAAGTGGTGAGATCAAGGTCTATAGTTTGGGCCCTTGTTTTGGGTACAGTTTGATGATTCTTAACTTCTTCCACACTGTGTTGGATCCCATAGCCAAAGTAGATAGCAAATCCTAGTAGGGATAGACAAATGTAAGGTGGGTTTTCCAACTGGAGATCAAGAGGGAGAGGAGTCAGGATAGGTCACCTAAGAGGCACTCTTCAAAGCAGACACCTACCAATCAGCATCCAGATCCCAAATCGAGCCCAAGTGCCAGCTGTCATTTGCATCATCAGGTAAACATTCACAAAGATGCTCACCAATGGGAGTAGAGGAACAACAGGCACCTGCAATCCAAGAAAACTCTTCACATGCAACACAATGGCCTACTGGGTGGGGGGGCACAGTAGGTCAAGTTCAAACCCTACTCATGCTCTGGATTTTGGCAGTCATTCATGGATCACATATATTATTAGATTCTTCAAATCCAGAATGTAAGAGAACATCAGCAAGGAGTCTGGCCTAACCAGCTCTGACATTACCCTCTTATGATCAGTTGAAGAACATAAGTTACAAGCCCTAATTGTCCCAAGATGAATTGGTGAGGAAAAAAGAAACATCATTTACCTTAAAGTGAAGGGGAGTGCGGTTCTGTGGCTGTCTCCAGATGACCCCAGAAATTCCAAGAATGAGCCCCAGGATCAGCACAACCACTGTGACCCACACTGGGTCTCCAGAACGAAGTGGAGTTGTCCACCAGGTCAGCACCAGGCAAAGAACAGTTAGTAGTACAGCTTCAAAAGTCAAGTTGAGAGGCATCAAAACCAACTCTTGAAATCAATATGCTAAGATGTAAGGCATCCCGCTCCAAGGAGGGGGTACCCTCTTGCTAGCCATCACCAAATGCCACCACACAATGTCTCCCCTACTGTACTGATCTTACCAAATCATCCCAAAGAAAAAAAAGCCATGCTTGGAACTGGAGAGATGGCTCAGCAGTTAAGAACACTTGCTGCTCTTGCAGAAGACCTGGGTTTTGTTCCCAACACTCATATAACTTATAACCATCTATAACTCCAGTTCCAAAGGATCAGAAGCCTTTTTCTGACCTATGTAGTTACCAGGCATGCACACAGTGCACATACATTCATGCAGGCAAAATATTCACACACCTAAAAAATCAATAAATCCTAAAACAAAAAAAAAAAAGAAAGAAAAGAAAAAAATCCACTGCTCACCAAGCAGTGAGGAACAAACATAGACAATTCGGCCAGAAAGAAGTGTTGGGATGGAGTTGACAGGACAAAATAGAGCCTGGACAGTCAGCTTCTCTGCTTCAAGTGTCTCCTCCTCTTGCAATTCCACTTCCTCTTCACCATCCTTCATTTCCTGGTCAGGCTGATATCTGTGGCAAGAGTAAAGAAACAATTTTAAGAATAACTCAGGTAGCTTCTTTATCACTGTTAAAGGTAGAAGCTTGGGCTGGAGAGATGGCTTATCCTATAAAGCATCTGCTAGTGGGCTACAGAGACAGCCTGGCAGGTAAAAGTTGTTACTTCTCTTGAAGAGGACCTGCATTCAGTTCCTAGCACCTACATTGAGCAGCTCACAGCCACCCATAACTAGCTCTGGCAGATTCAATGTCATCTTCTGACTTACCCATAGACAGACAGACAGACACACACATACCACATACACACACACACAAACACACACAGAGGGGGGGGACAGTTAATATTCAAATGTTTGCCACACAAACATGACAGAACTTGAGTTCAGATCTCGAACATTCATATAAAACCCAGGTGTCCTGTAACCCCCAGTGCTAGTGAGTTGGAGCTAGGTAGGAGTCTTAGAATTCACTAGCCAGTCAACCTAGACAATCAGTGAGTTCCAGATTCAGTGAGAGACTCCATCTCAAAAAGTAGAAACGGACGTAGGCAGATACCTAACTCTGCCCTCTGGCCTACACACACACATGTACATGCAACCACATGGATATGCAAATCACACATGAGATGGGGGTGGCTCTTTTGGACAGAGCAAGATGGCCAAATTACTCAAGGAGAATCAGGATGACAGACGGCAGAGGAGTGGGCATAACATCCTGCCTCACCCAGACATACAGACATAAGTCTTACCTGAGGATAAGAACACAAATGGACACCAAGGAGTAAGCAAGCAGAGTCCCAATTGACATGAGGTCCACGAGATCAGTGAGTTCAAAGAGGAACGCCATGAACGCTAAAATCGGCAGGCAGAAGCAAGTGAGTGAAGGGTGAAGTTAACAGAGTTGGGGAAACAACTAAAAGGGGTGGTTTGGTTTGGCTTTGTTACCTGCAATAACACCAGATACCATGGTGGCCACAATGGGTGTATGTGTGCCATTGTGGACCCTAGCAAGGACACGGAACAGGAGGCCATCTTCTGCCATTGAATAGATCACCCGAGGCATAGGAAACATAGAGCCCAAAAGGCTGAAAAAGACAATGTCCAAGGGGAATGAGTTTACCAAGGTATCTGTTCCAAGCATATGTGTTTATAGCATTTCCACCTCCCCTTCCCAACCCTTCTAAGGAACATTCTCTGGCACAAAATGGACATAGCTAGAAACTACAGCCATGGAACAAACAAATATTTAACACTGACCTAGTAGAAAGTGCACAGAGGGAGCCAATAGCCACCAAGTAGCGGGCAGGCTCCCAGCCAACATAAGAAAATGCTTCAGGCAGAGGGCTGTCAGGCTGAAGCTTGTAGTAAGGCATCATCAGGGTAAGTGATGAAGACACACCAAAATAAGCCAAAAAGCAGATGGACAGTGAGATCACAATACCCATGGGGATGGATCGCTGGGGATTCCGAGCCTCTTCCCCTGCAAGAAAACACAGGGCATAATGTTCTAAACCAGGGGAATAGGCTTGCTCCTCTGCCACCCCCAATCTGTAAGATCACACGTTACACCCAAGGCCAGCCAGGATCATGTGACTGTTACCAGTGGTTGCAATACAGTCAAAACCAACGAAGGCATAGAAACAGGTAGCAGCGCCACGGAGAATCCCTTCCAAGCCAAAAGGCATGAAACCTCCAGATCCCATAGAGTCCAAGCTAGAGGACGAGAAGGAAGAGAACCCATAAGAGTTTGTTCAGCTAAGTGCATCCCTCTTCTCTGATGCCTGGCTGCTTCTTGTCTCCCACTCCCATTCTGGATTCCCCCTCCTCCCCCATTATGGTCCGAGTTCTGTGGTTCTCTAACCTACAAGTGCCATTGGATTCACTCATGGTCAAGCAATAGTCCTCTTTCGTGAGCTTCCAGTTTCTCAGTTCTCCCTTAATGAAGCCAGAGATGATGACAAAGCCGAGAACCAATAGGTTCATCCCTGTGAACACTTTGGTAACCAGGGCTGATTCACTCGCCCCCAAAACCAGCAATCCTGTGGGAGAAATTTGTTCAGGGTCCTGAGGACAAAATCCTTCCTCCAAGCTTGCTTTCCCTTTTCCAGGCCTCTGTGTGGCAGACTCTTTCCTTCCCAGCTTCCTTTCCTCCCATCATTACCCTTAAGCACTTCCCAAGCCCAACCCATCATTCAACCCTGCCCTTTGCCTCACCAGTGAGCAGCAACACAAGGGCCAAGGCAAAGAAATCTGGATATTCTGCAAGAACGTGAGGCATATTCAGTAAGACGGTCCCCTTCAGAGTCCGAGAGATGTGGTTTCCAATCAGGTTGTCAAAAGCAGAGCTCCAAGCCCGTGCCACACTGGCTGTACCTGGTATAGCAATTGTATTTTCTACTGTAAACCCAATACTCAGGAATATTATAAGGTCAAATTCCCTCCCCTCCCTCCTACATACTAGCTTCACAGATTCAGGCCATAGTTGTTACCCACCTTTCTTTCTCTCTCTCTCTCTCTCTCTCTCTCTCTCTCTCTCTCTCTCTCTCTCTCTCTTTCTCTCTGTGTGTGTGTGTGTGTGTGTGTGTGTGTGTGTGTGTGTGTGTGACAGTTCTATGCAGCTCAGGTTTAGCCTGGCTTCAAACTCAACAAACTCTTGATCCTCCTACCTCAGCCTCTAAGTGCTAGAATTACAGGTGTACAACTCTAGACCCAGCTCCTGTTATTAATTTTAAAAACCCTAACCAGTTATCTCTATGAACACCAGACAGAGGTGGGCACCTTCAAACCCTCCATACACCCAAACAAAAGTATAAACATCTAGAAGTATTGAGATACTAGTCAAAGAAATTCACCAAAATTCCACTCAGATTTCTGGATCTATAATCCCTTTGCTATTTGTGTAGTCATCTGTCCCTCCCATCCCACCCCAAGCATCTATCTCACCAATGACGTAGGAGAGAATGAGATTCCAGCCGGTGGTGAAGGCCCAGAGTTCACCTACGGTGACATAACTGTAGAGATATGCAGAACCAGAGCCGGGAACCCGGGCACCAAACTCAGCATAACACAATCCAGCCAACACAGAGGACAGAGCAGCCACAAGAAAGCAGATCACAATGGATGGTCCTGCTTTATCTTTGGCCACCTCACCAGCCAAGACATACACACCTGCACCTAATGTGCTGCCCACACCCAGGGCCACTAAGTCTAGGGTGCTCAGGCATCTGGCAAGGCGGGTCTCACCCATACCCAGCTCCAACACACGTCTCCGCACCAGCTTTTGACCAAACCTTCGAAGCGCCTGCCACAGCATTCTAGTTGGAATTGAAGAGGATGCTAGGTTCTGGTGAAAAACAAGACAAAAGCCCTTCAATGGGTCTCATTGTCCCCTAAGCTCTAAAAGTGAATTACAAAACCCACTCCACTAAGTAAATGAGTTACAGAGACAAAGGGGGTGGGGTGGGCTGAGGAAGGGAGAAAGCAAGCCACTTCACCTCTAATTACCATTTCTTCATATGCAAGTAGGAATTACAATAATAATGCAAGCAGGGATTACAGTATCTCTGAGGCAGGAGGAAGGACCCATTTCAGAAAAGGCTAATGAAAGCCGAATATAGCACAATGGTAAGTGCTTGGAGATTAGGTTTCTTCTTTTCCTGCCCAAGAATGATGGGATTTACCCTAGAGCCCAGCCCAGCAGCCCTAAAACCTAACATTTCTGTTTCCCAGCCGGTGGCTCCTAGCGAATCAAGCGGAAACTCAACTCGGGGCAACTCTGAAAGAACCCTTTTTTACACCCATTACCAACATCCCTTTCAGTGAGCACCCAGAGAGCTTCAGAGATACATGGCTCTCCACCGCCTGGAAGAGGGTACTGACCTCAATCTTATCCCTCTTTTCCAAGCCCACAGCGATCCACCTGAGTCTTTGCCCTCGGGAGAAGGCAAAGGTTCCCCCACCTCCTCGGTCCGCTAGGCTAAGCTGACCTGTGAGCACCAGCGATGAGGCGGGGCTTTGGTATCTGAAATTGGGAGATGCGCCTGGGGGATGGGGGGCAAAACCAGCCCGAGATCGATCGCACTTCTCTCTCCGCAGATTAGGGGTCCCGCCCGGTGGCCCTAGACTTAGCATCTAGATATTTATGGCTCCATGAAGAAACAATCTGGGGCTGCACTGGAGGTAGGGAGCCCTGGCTCCTGGACTAGGGTCTTACCAGCAACAGGTCACAGTTGCGCTGATGCAACTGCATGCCCTGATTGCCTGAAAAGCCTAGGTATACGAGGAGCCTCCCCCTCCCCATTCTGACACACGTGCCAGCCCCAAAGGCTTACCAGAGAGCGGTGGCAAGCCCAGAGGGCGAAGATTCTCAGATCCGGTTCAGTGAGGCTGACTTCAGTCGAGTTGGGTTGGGTCTGCAGACTTAAGCTGCTCAGGTTTCAACGCCGCATCTCAGGGTCCTTGCAAGCCAAGCGCCCCTTATATTCACCGGGAGGAGGAGCCAGTAACGTCATGGGATCCCAGCCCCAAGCCCTCTCCCTACAAATGACACACAACACAATATACATACCAACGCACGCGCTTGTACACACACACACACAAACACACACACACACACACACGCATGCACGCACGCACGCACAGAGTCACTTGGCTTTGCAACATTGGTTGCTTTTGGCCTGAGACTGCTTCCCAACCAAAAAGAACAAGCAGGGCATGGCCGGGAGCAAGAAAGGAGGAAGGATAGCCTTTAACTATTTGCCTCTCTGGTGGTCAAAGACAATAAAAAGCTTCCTGATCACAGATCCCACGGGAGTTTACTACCTTTATGCGAGATTAGTCAGAAGCAGCGATCGTAAGCAGCACTGGGGAGGGGAGTGAATAAAGAGAATTGGGATTGTGTGAAGGATGGAGGGGCAAATAGCACCAAGTCTCCATCTCATCGTGTCTTCTCCCTGAGCATGCTTGCCTGCATGAAATCCTTCAGGACAGTGCAAGACTATCAACAGCCCCCCCACACACACACACTGCTGCCTCTGCACTCACCCGCACCTGTTTCTAATACAGACAGCAAGAAGAATGGAAGACAGTTTCAAACCACCTGTACACAGATCATTAACCCCATGTAGAATCCTAGGCCACAATGTATTTGTAGCATCTCTGTGCCTGCCTATTAATATTAACTATGAAATTATGAATATTTAAATATTGAGGGAGAGAAACGTTTTAAAATTTATAGTGATGGCGATCAATCCTGTAGGTCTCCCAGAACCAAGACTATACCAACGAGCTGCAGCCCCACCCTTTAATTTAATTTTACTGATGACTAAGCTGAAGTTTGGAGTGTCAGACTTACCATTGAGTCACCATTCTGATAAAACCTGGCCTGTTGCTTTAAGGTCTGGCCTCCCATAGGTATCAAACTTCATTCAAATGCCCAGGAAAGAGGAAGTGTGAAGCTCATGCAAGAGGTAGGTCCTTTATAGGCTAGGAGTTACTAGGAAACAGCAGAAGATTATAGAAACTTAAGATGTTCCTTGTGTCTCTATCAGTGCTTACAGTGGCCGGAAGGGCAGGAAGAGTTGGAAAGGTGTAGTTCTCTTCCGCTAACCGGTTTTATCAGCTAAGGATAGCTCAAAACACATTGTTTCCTCTAATGATCCACTATGAATATGTTATCATCAGTCATCTAGCATCCAAATGCTTCTTGAGAGTCTCCTCTGTAGCCCGACCTTGCCTGAAATTCACTATGTACCTCAGGCTAGCCTTAAACTAATTATATTCCCGCCGGGCGGTGGTGGCACACACCTTTAATCCCAGCACTTGGGAGGCAGAAACAGGTAGATTTCTGAGTTCGAGGCCAGCCTGGTCTACAGAGTGAGTTCCAGGACAGCCAGGGCTATACAGAGAAACTCTGTCTTGTAACCTCCCCCTCAAAAAAAATTATATTCCTGCAAGCTTCAACCTCCCAAAACACTGGGGTTACAAGCCTGCACCACCAATCCCAGATACGAATTCTTTTTTGAATGAATTGATATTTTCAGCTAGGTAAAGCACCTTGAGACATTCAGTAAAGCAGGCCTCAGAAATGGCTCAGTGATAGAGCACTTGCCTAGCTAATATGTGAGGCTTCTGTTTCCCACCACCCCATACCCCACCCTATCTCCACACCACAAAGACTATGCACTTGTTGAAAAGCTGCTCTAACAACTAAGTCTACAAAAGAAACACAAAGTAAAATCCTTGGGCTAGAGATCTAGCTTAGTGGTTGAGTGCTTTCCTAGTATGGTGAAGAACCTGAGTTCAGTCCCTCAGAGGTGGGGGTAGGGGCAAACACATTTGCTCCTGGTCTTAATGGTCTAATTTGGGAAAGAAAACCTCCACAGTACAATTGGAACAGTATTTAGAGAAATCAAGAGTGCAGTATATGAAATTACAACTAAGTCAAATTCCCAGCTCAGCCAGCCACTGTGGCCTTGAATAAATTACCTATCATTTCTAGATATAATAAGTGCATTTCAAAGGGTTGTTGGGCTTCTTAAGTAGCATTATGAAGTCAAGTCTTCCTATGTGGCACAGTAGGATATTCAATGAAAATTTGATGCAGATTCAAAGTAATATATTAGTATATATAACAACAGTTCAGCCGCTTAAACTCAGTGATTGATTAGGTCATGAGATTAATTGGCAAACTGATAGACAAGCAGTACAGACTGGGATGACTAAGGAAGGCTTCATTTGCAAGGCATTTGGGAGAAAGAAATGCAAGGGCTAAAGCAGAGCCTTGAGGAATGAGGGGTAGCTGAGCTGTGGACATACACAGATGCATGAGGCCAGGGGAGAGGAAAAATCTAGCAAATGCAATGAATTGGAAGTGTAGAGTGAAAAATTATAGATACTGGGTATATAGAATCCTTTTTAGACATAAAATATTCTTTAGGCTTTCTTTACAAAGACATGGAGGCATGAAGCAAGTTAAGAATGTGGACAGACTAATTACGGGAACTGGCTAGAATGCAATTTAGCCAGGTGGAACCAAGCTGAGAACCATAGTGACAGGACAAGGCCGAAGTAACAGAGCAGGACCACATTCTTGAGAAAGATAAGCGTACAGAGAGTTTTCACCTGACCCTGACTCCCATAGGTTGGGTTCCTTTGGAATGTTCCACTATTTTCATGTTACACCACCCTAGCAACCTCTCACCCCCTCCCCATTCCTTGGTTTGTGGTTTTTCCCTTTAAAAACCCCTTTCAAACTGGCTGTCGGGGGTCAATTCAGCTCCTGCGTGGCCATACCAATTGACCGGCAGCTAGTTGTCATGCCCTAATAAACAACCTCGCAATTGCTCCGGTACATGGTGTCTCGAGCAGATTACTGGGTGGTCACAACTTTCTGAGACTTGAGAGAGGGTCTCCCCTCTGCGGAGGTCTTCATTGGGGGCTCGTCCTGGGATTTGCGACCACCCTGATCTCTGAGACCCCCACTGGGAGGTAAGGGCACCGCGGTTTTGTTTGTGCGTTTTGTGTGTCGATCCGTCTCGTTTGGAATTCTGCAAAGTGCACTTCTGTGGTTTGGCTTGGCAGCTGTTTCTGTCCCGTAAGAGACAGCAAACCTTTTGTCTCGGCAGGAGGCGAATGGGTGACCAGCAGACGTGCTAGGATGGTTACCACTGCCACAACCCGGGAGACGTCCCGGGAGAGGAAGGGACCCCAGGGACGCCTGGTGGGTGCCCATCTGGAGGCCGGGGAGGACATGGTGGTCCTCTTGCTGGAGGAGGTGTGAGAGACCCCCTGGCCATCTGTTTTTCTGTATTGGTGTTGGCTTTCTCGGTTGAGATGGTTAGTCTCTTTGTGTAGTTGTTTTGTCTGTGTTTTGTGTTACTCGTGATGTGATAGGGACAATGGACTGTGTGCTTGTGCTTATGAGGTGTCTGTGCCCATGGCGTGGGGCAACTGTCTGTGTACTGTGTTTGTGAAGTTTCTGTGCACCCTTGGCAGGGGTGACCGTCTATGTAGTCTGGTTTCTGTGCTCGTGGCAGGAGCAGGAACCAGGCAAGCCACGGAGGGCAGTTTGTGACCCTGGGAGAGGGTCAGGTTATGAATTCCAGGAGAGAATTCATGGAAAGTGGAAGCAGTGGGACAGATGTGTCGGCACACTGCAGGCCACAGTTCTCTAGAGGATTCTCTGGAGTTCGTTTGTATGGGAGATAGGGTCAGAAATGACCCCTTCTCTGTCTGAAGGTGGTCTTTGGCCACCGCCGCCTGGGGTGGCATCCGTTGAAGCTCTCGTGGCTGTGTGTCTGGGTCTAATTCTGTGTTATTCATTGCTGGTGATGTAATAAATCTGTTAAATTAGGTCCAGCATGGACTAGCCATGTCATCTGGTTATTAGGTTCTCTCACCGGCAGTCTTTCATGCCTTGATTGTGTAACCTGTCTCTGCACCTGTGACAGGAGCAAGAACTGTCTGTATGTGATATATCCACCACCTGTGATGGGGGTGAACTGACTGTGTTTTTTTTTCTGTTTTCTTGATGAACTGTTTGCGTGTTTTTGGACTGTGACTGACGTTATTTTAGACTGAATCTACTGTGTTGAATATCCTGAGTTAACAAGAGTTAACATGAGTTAACATGGCCATTGGCAGAGAAATAGCTAAAACAATTGTCTGATCTCCGCGGTGTGTTAGCAAAAGAAAGAGAACTCTCTGGCCCCTACAGGAGAGATTCTTGGTTATGCTTTCTATGTCTATTGTGAGTCCTTGGCGCCAAATTTGTCCACGTGTCCACGTTGTCTGTCTTTGTTTTATTAGAATAAATGTCTGTTCTATGTTTCATGTATAGAAAGAAAGATAAAAAAGGTTAAAACTTATAGGCAAGTCCCCCTGCTCTGTGGATGAAATTGAGACACAGCTGGAGGAGCCCTGGCAAAAATGATTCTTTGCACAAGCTGCTCTTGGGGAGGCTAAGAACTTTTTGGCTTTCTTGGTAAAGAAACTGATTTTTTTTCTTCCCCCAAGATTGAAAAGGAGATTTCAGTGTAAGTTTTATCTGGGATCAGATAAGGTCTTGATGAACTACTTTAGGAATTTATAGATAGGCCTAAATTAAGAACTTTCACATTTGAGTTAAGACAAAGCTCAGAGTGGGCTCAGCAGAAACTGGTGTGACATTCCTGTTGTCATGGTCACTCTGACTAGCCCCTGGAAAGGTGTTTTCTGGAATTTGTTTTATTGCCTCGCTTCTTCCTTGGGGAAGACAGGTCAGCCTCAGACCAAAGGACATTTACAAGAGACAGTTTATGGTCCAGAAGCTATATAATGATTATGCTGTAGAAATTAGAATTACAGCTTGACTTGCCTACTCCAGCTGCCATTCCAAGAAATACATATAAAATTATTATAGATTTAGAAGAGTGTTTTTATACTGTTCCTTTAAGATGAGAGGTTTACATGCAGTGAGTATGCTTGTAATTTTTTGGGAGTCCTTGAAGCGATATCACCAGAAAGTTTTGCCTCAAGGAATGGCTAATAGCCTTATAACAAGTTAAGAGTAAGAAAAGTAAAAACAAAAAACAGTTTCAATTGACTTTTGGAGCCCTGCCTTGGTCTCATTGATTATTGAGTTTAACAGGTGACAAGGTGCTTCTTCTGAAATTACAGCCAGAAAAAGTAAGAACATTTTGTTTGAAAAAAATATAAGTTGTGCATTTAAAAGTATAATGAAACAGGGGCTGCAGTTGACAGTTCAATCGTGAGCTCCAGAAATTTTGACTCACTCATGTTTATGGTTGAGAAGAAGCTAGAGCAGGTGGAAATGATTGCTAGAGTAAAGAAAAAATAAGAACAGCTGTGACACAGTACCAGCCTGCTGTCAATTAGATACAGTGGTAAAGACAAATTTAGCCTCCCCCCCTTAAGAAAGAGAAGAGATATCTGTGGGGTTCTTAGAAGACTAATCACCCCTCCTTTCCAGACAACCCAGCTAGCCTGACGGGACTGGTAGAGTCTTTGATGTTTACCCTCCAGCACACCTGAGATGATTGTCAATAGAGTTTACAGGTTCTCTTTACTACTGAAGAAAAAGAAAGAATTCTGTTAGAAGCCCGTATGAATGTTCCTGGTGACAACGGGCAGCCTATGCAGCTTCCCAATGAGATTGATACCGGATTCCCCCTTAACTGCAGGTAAGGGGCGGCTGGTGGTCTACCATCGGGCTCTAGCGGGTCTCCAAGGGCAGCGAGATGGCCCACCAATTTGGCCAAGGTAAGAGAAATCCTTCAGGGACCAAACGAGCCACTGTCTGTGTTTCTTGAGAGGTTACTGGAAGATTTAGTTAAGGAGGCAGAGAAAGTGTACTATAAGAGGGAGAAAGAAAGAAAGAAAGAAAGAAAGAAAGAAAGAAAGAAAGAAAGAAAAGAGAGAAAAGGCAGGTGAGATTGCAGACAAGAAAGATTTTGGCCGCAGTGCAGGAGAGAAAGACAAGAGATAGGATAGGACTTAGACAGACAGAGAACCTGGGTGACGAAGGCGGAAGCCCCAGATATCAGTGAATGGCTAGCAGAATTCCCAAAAGTTTGGGTTGAAACCGAAGAAGCCAGGCACTAATGATTACAAGCCAATACAATATCTAAGAAAAGTCAATAAGGGAGTACAAGACACTTAACCTCCTCAGTTCGCTCCCCCCAGAGAGGACTTTTGGCAGCATCAACTTTCCGGCAGCCCCCTGACTGATGGATGCCTAATGCTCACATGATGCACTATCAGAGCCTGTTGTTGACTAAAAGGGTGATCTTTGCACCCCTGGCCATCTTGAATCCTGCCACCTTGCTGCCTGTGACTGACGACTCTTCTCCCGTCCATCACTGTGTTGATATCCTGGCAGAAGAAACAGGTACTTAGAGCGACCTGAAGGACCAGCCCTGGCCAGGAAGTCTGAACTGCTATACAGATGGCAGCAGTTTCGTGGTGGAAGGTAAGCGAATGGCGGGAGATTCAGTGGCAGATGGAAAGCGAGTACCGATATGCCTTTGCCACGGCTCATATACATGGTGCAATCTATAGACAAAGAGGGCCTCTGACAACTGCAGAAATACTGAGCCTCTTTGAACCAAAGCCAGAGGGCTCAGGACACTGTTGCAAAAGGAAATCAGATGGCTGACATGGCTGCCTAGAAAGCTGCCCAGGGAGCAATGAGTCTAGCAGTAAGGGTTTCAGAGACTATTTTGACACTCGAGATACCAGTTTCAGATATGCCACCGACGACCATCAAGTGATGGACAATTTGGGCTTTCACTCTGAAACCCCTTATGGGGGAATAAAAAACTGAGATGGTAAATTAATCCTCCCACAAGAAGAAGGACTGTCTGATTTGGCGAAAGCTATGGTGAGAGACTATAGAGCTTGTGCCTTAACCAATGGGAAGAGACTGAGGGGCGACCGGCCCAGAGCTTACTGGGAGATGGACTTCACAGAAGTCGAGCTGGCAAAATATGGAAAGAAGATCCTGGAAGAAATCTTTCCAAGGTTTGGAATACCCAAGGTAACTAACTGGGTCTGTTAATGGTCTTTGTTGCCCAGTTGAGTTAGGGACTGGCCACACAGCTGGGGATTAATTGGAAATTACATTATGCTTATAAACCCCAGAGTTCAGGACAGATAGAGAGGATAAATAGAACAATTAAGGAGACCTTAACCAAATTAGCATTGGAGACCGGTGGTAAAGACTAGACAGCCCCCCTTCCCTTTGCCTTGTTCTGAGTGTGGAACACTCTAGAGTGATTTAAGCTTACACCCTTTGAGATTTTGTGTGGGGTACCACTGCCACTTACTGGGGCGGGTGTAATGAATGATCCTGATGCTGTCCTTTCTAAATCCTTGTTTGCCTACATAAAAGCACTTAAAATGGTCTGACTCAAGGTCTGAGAACAGCTGAAAGGAGCCTACGAGACTAGAGACCCAAGTGTGCCACAACAGTTGGGAGACGCAGTTCTAGTTCAACACCACCAAGCTGCCTGCGGTGTCCGACCATGTTTGGCCTGTGGAGAAACAAGCTATACCTGTGGGAGCGGGCGACCAGCTCCAAGGACTTGAAGCCTCTGGGTGAGGCCGGTGTAGCATTCCAGAGGACACTAGAAACCCTGCGGGTGTGGCCAATGGCGTGCAGCACAACCATGAGGCAGCCTTTCAGGACATGCTTCAGGAATTAGACATTACCACTCTGATATTTTCCCTGGCCCTCTTTTGATTCTGTTTTTTGCTTCTTAAACAGATTAGTTACCTTTGTTAGAGAGAGAGTGTTGTTCAGCTTTTATTGCTATGCCATCAATATCAAACCCTCGGACAGGGAAACGGAAGCTATGAAGATACTGAAATACAAGATCTGTAATCAGATTTACATTAAAAGAAGTAGGGTTAAGTTTTTATGATTAAAAACTATCATTAGGAGAAGTGAGGAATGTAGAGTGAAAAATTATAGATACTGGGTATATAGAATCCTTTTTAGACATAAAATATTCTTTAGGCTTTCTTTACAAAGACATGGAGGCATGAAGCAAGTTAAGAATGTGGACAGACTAATTATGGGAACTGGCTAGAATGCAATTTAGCCAGGTGGAACCAAGCTGAGAACCATAGTGACAGGGCAAGGCCGAAGTAACAGAGCAGGACCACATTCTTGAGAAAGATAAGCGTACAGAGAGTTTTCACCTGACCCTGACTCCCATAGGTTGGGTTCCTTTGGAATGTTCCACTATTTTCATGTTACACCACCCTAGCAACCTCTCACCCCCTCCCCATTCCTTGGTTTGTGGTTTTTCCCTTTAAAAACACCTCTCAAACTGGCTGTTGGGGTCAATTCAGCTCCTGTGTGGGCATACGAATTGACCGGCAGCTAGTTGTCACGCCCTAATAAACAACCTCGCAATTGCTCCGGTACATGGTGTCTCGAGCAGATTACTGGGTGGTCGCGACTTTCTGAGACTTGAGAGAGGGTCTCCCCTCTGCGGAGGTCTTCAGAAGCACTGAAAGATAAGGCTTGTTAATAATAGATGTTCCCCTACAGAATTATCAAGTATCTTAAGTGAGCTAGACGATAAACAAATAATTCCTGAAACCCTTTAACTCACAAGTTGGTTCCCCCAGCAACCAACCCCCATCCGGAAGCTATTCTGAAACCCCTAGCCAGCTGTCATCATTAGCATACAAATGATACTTATCATTTCTGACATTCCAAGGACTTTAGGAACTGGGTACCTGGAATTTGGGCTGAAAATCAAACAAATATATATAACTTACTACAAAGGATGAAATTATAGGGAGAATATCTATGTCATAAAGTTCATCCTTTTTGAGACAGTCTCATGTAACCCAAACTGAACTATATAATAACTCTTGATCGTCCTGCCTCTATCTTCCAGGTATTAAGATTACAAATATGCACTACTGTGCCCATCAAAATCCATGCTTTTATTTTTATTTTATTTTTGTTTTATTGAGACAGGGTTTTGCATAGCCCAGGCTAGCCTAGAATTCTCTATGTAGCTCAGGATAGTCTTGAACTCATCATGTTTCATCATGTTTAGCCTTGGAAAAATTCACCCTTTTAAAGTATACAACTCAGTATGGTTTAACTATAGTCAGAGAGTTATGCATTGTAAGAGTCTGAAAATCTCTCAAGGAAGAACCCAGACTCAGGTAGTATGCAAAAACAAAGAGCATTTATTCTGCAGAAATAACCAGCATACGGACATCAACCATTCTTTGCAGCGGCAACCCCAGACAAAGGTATGCAGGCCTTCTTATAGGGAACCAGGGGAACTCTCTAGAAGGATAGGTAATCAAAAACTTCATTGATGGGTGCTAGGGGCATCACAGGTGGTCAGTGGTCTACATTCCTATGTCATGAACATTCAGTCATGTGTGATCAGTGGCTGCCCAGCACAGATAGCTCATTCTGAGATATTTCCCCATTTTTGTGGTTATCCCCAGGCTGTTCTTTTTATTTTGGGAGGGGGTGCTTGTTCTGGATTTTATAATCTGTTCCTAGAGCTGGTGTCTTATAACCTAGTTTGTGGGACTTATGGTATATTCCTGGAGCTGACACCTTATGGCCTTTTTTGAAATCAGGCCTGGTCCTTAGATAGAGACAATTGGGGTTTATGTTGTCCTTTCACCATCAATTTAAGAATATTTTCATCACCAAAAGAAACCTTACGCCCATTCCCAGTAACTCCTCACTTCCTCCCAACACACCCTCCAGTGTTGGCAATAATGAACCTATTAACAGAGTTTTTAAGGCCAATGCCTGGAGGATCCTGGCAGCCACAACAAGCTCTTTAATGAAAGACAATTAATAGTGGAAAACAGAGAAAAGGGATTTATTCAACGTGCTACATTGAGGAGAAGAGCAATTATATCCTCTGTCAGCTACCACCCCCATCTTCAGAGCATTCACTTGAGGCTTACTGAGGCTTAAGTAACCATCAAGATGTATATATTAGCAATCCTGCTCAAGGTGCGGGCTCAGCCTCAGTCTCTCCTGCAAAGCGGTCTAACAGGTTCTGTCAAACTTCTTCCAGAAAGACAAAGTCTCCTCTGGCTGTCCCCAGCATGAGATTCCTGGGAGGAAATTCCATTCCTTGGAATTCATTGTCTCAATAGTCTGACAGCCAAAGGAAGGAGCACAGGTGTCTTTTTAGAATATCTTCTCTCCTGCCAGGATGGTTGCAAAACTTTCAGTGTTGTCTGAAGCTGCAAAGGTTTGGTTATGTGGGATGGATACCTAGAGAGGCTTAAAGCATGACATGATGAGGACAGGTGAGGACATTGTATCATATTTGAAACAGTAACACTTGTTGGAGGCCTTAAAAGAGGAACTCATGACTTTAGAAATCATAGAATGTGAACCACCAGGTTAGCACAACCTTGGACAGGCAGAGGCCTAAGGACTTCATGCTGTTGTAAAGTTTTGTCCCTCTTGTTGCCCTCGAGTCCCTCCTAATCTATGAGTTATATGGAAACTCTAAGGGAGCTTCCAGCCCCTCACTGGGCAGTATCACTGGCACTTACAATAATAGTACTTGATCTTTTTTCAAACAACTGCTGCAGGAACAGATTAATGACTCAGTCACCACCCTAGGAAAGAACTTAGAGATGTAGATTTTTAGTAACAACCACCGACCTTAGAGAGAATTTAGAGATATAAACTTTTAGGTTAAGATGCTTTTGTTAAAATGTTCTTGGGGAATAATTTAAAGTTCAGGACGACACACTCTTAATAGTTGAAGTCAGGAAACAAGAACAATGGCAGCCAGACTAGTACTGGCTGGATTGCTGGGCTGGTGATCAAGGAGGATGATTGATTTCTTGTACCCATTTTTGCCCTAGGCTTCCTGATATGATTTAATAAAAAACTGTTAATGAGTAGGTGTGTACTTTGATTGAGGACTTAAAGTAGTAATGACTGATACATATATATGTATATACATATATATACATACATATATGTGTGTGTATATGTGTGTGTATATATATATATATATATATACACACATATATATGTATATGCATACTTAGGTTTGTGGTTTTAAAAGATTTTTTATAAGATTACATTTTTCCATTATTTTATTTATTTATTCACTTTACATATAAATATCTGCTCCCTCCCAGTCCCTCTGGCACACAGCTCCTCTTCCCATCCCCCCTTTCCTTCTCCTCTGAGAAGGGGAGCCTCCCTGGGTCTCACCCCACTCTGGCACATCAAGTCACTGCAGGACTAGGCACATTCTCTCCCACTGAAGCCAGACAAATTAAGGGAATGGGATCCACAGGCAGGCAACAGATTCAGGGACAGCACCCACTCCAGTTCCTAGTGGACCCACATGAAGACCAAGTTGCACATCTGCTACATATGGGGGCCTAGGTCCACCCCATGCTCTTTCTTTGTTGGTGGTTCAGTCTCTGGGAGCCCTGAAGCGCCCAGGTTAGTTAACTCTATTGGTCTTCCTGAGGACTTCCTATCCCCTTTGGGGTCCTCAATCTCTCTCAAACTCTTCCTTAAGAGTTCCCAAGCTCCATCTAATGTTTGGCTGTGGGTGTCTGCATCTGTTTCAGACAGCTTCTGGGTAGAGCCTCTCAGAGGACAGTTATGCTAGGCTCCTGTCTGCAAGCATAACAGAGTATCATTAATAGTGTCAGGGATTGGTGCTTGCCCATGGGATGGGTCTCAAGTTGGACCAGTTATTGGTTGGTCATTCCCTCAGTCTGTGTTCCATCCCCTGTCCCTGCATTTCTGCATAAAATTTGGGTTGAAAGTTTTGTAGGTGGGTTGCTTACTCCTCTGGGAGTTATCCCTGGCTACAGGAGATGGCCACTTCAGGTGCTATATCCCACACTGCTAGGAGTCTCAGCAGAGTCACCCCCATAGACTTCCTGTGGCCTCACAGCCCCACACCCTATCTCAGGTCTCTGGCGAGTCCTAGAGATGTTTAACCTGCCCACCGCTGATTTCTGTTCTCTCTCCCCTGATCTCCCTACACACATACACATATCCCCTCACATCCAGTTCCCTCCCACCATCCACTAGTTTATTTCCCCTTCTGAGAAAGATTCAAGTATCTCCCTTTGGGCCCTCCTTGTTTTTTGGCTTCTTTGGGTACATGGATTGTAGCATGGAATTCTTTGCTTCATGCTAATATCCACTTATTAGTGAGTACATACTCACATGTATGTCCTTTGGGTCTGGCTTACCTCATTCAGGGTGTTATTTTCTAGTTCCAGCCATTTGTCTGCAAAATTCATGATGCCCTTGTTTTTAATAGCTGAATAGTATTCCATTGTGTAAATGAACCACATTTTCTGTATCCATTCTTCAGTTGAGGGGCATCTGTGTTGTTTCCAGTTTCTGGCTATTATAAATAAGGCTGCTATGAACATAGTGGAGCTTGTGTCCTTTTGGGATGGTGGAACATCTTTTGGGTATATACTCAGGAGTGATATAACTGAGTAGAACTCTTCCAATTTTTCTGAGAAACTACCAAATCAATTGGTTAGAGTTACACCAAGGTATTTTATATTATTTTGACTATTGTAAGGGTGTTGTTTTCCTAATTTTTGTCTAGCCCCATTTATCATTTGTATAAAGGAAGGCTATTGAGTTGAGTTAATTTTGTATCCAGCCACTTTCATCCAGCCATTGTTTATCAGCTGTAGGAGTTCTCTGGTAGAATTTTTGGGGTCACTTATGAATACTATCATGTCATCTGTGAATAGTATACTTTGATGTCCTCCCTTCTAATTTGTATCCCCTTGATCTCCTTTAGTCGTCTTATTGCTCTAACTAGGACTTTTGATGACTGCTTCTATTTCTGTATGGGTCATAGTTGCTAGATAAATAGTTCACCTGATCCTGATTTAACTTTGGTAAATGGTATCTATCTAGAAAATCATCCATTTCATCTAGATCTTCCAGTTTTGCTTTTTGCTGAGTATAGGCTTTTTTTTCTTTTTTCTTTTCTTTTTTTTTTTTTTTTTTTGGTTTTTCGAGGCATGGTTTCTCTGTGTAGCCCTGGCTGTCCTGGACCTCACTCTGTAGACCAGGCTGGCCTCGAACTCAGAAATCCGCCTGCCTCTGCCTCCCAAGTGCTGGGATTAAAGGCGTGCGCCACCACCGCCCGGCAAGTATAGGCTTTTGTAGTAGGATTTGATAAGTTTTTTTAAATTTCCTGTTTCTGTTGTCATGTCTCCCTTTTCATTTCTGATTTTGTTCATTTGGAAACTGTGTCTCTGTCTTTTGGTTAGTATAGCTAGGGGTTTGTCTATCTTGTTGATTTTCTCAAAGAACCAGCCCTTGGTTTTGTTGATCCTTTCTATTGTTCTCTTTCTTTCTAATTTATTGATTTCATCCCCAATTTTGACTATTTCCTGCCTTCTCCTCTTTGGTGTATTTGCTTCTTTTTTTAGGGCTTTCAGGTGTGCTGTCAAGTTGCTAGTGTAGGATCTCTCCAATTTCTTTATGAGGGCACTTAGTGTTGTGAACCTTCCCCTTAGTACTGATTTCATTGTGTCCCAAACGTTTGGGTATGTTGTGCCCTCATTTTCATTGAATTCTAGAAAGTTTTGAATTTCTTTCTTTATTTCCTCCCTGACCCAGTGGTCATTTAGTAAAGTTGTTCAGTTGTCCAGTAGGCTTTCTGTTGTTGCAGTCCATGGTGGTCTGCTAGAAGACAAGGAGGTATTTCAATTTTTGTGTATCTGTTAAGGTTTGCTTTATGACCGAGGATATGGTCAACTTGGAGAAGGATCCATGAGGTGCTGAGCAGAAGGAATAATCTTTTGTATCTGGGTAAAGGTTCTGTAGGTTTCTGTTAGGACCATTTAATTCATACTGTCTGTTAATTTCATTATTTCCCTGTTTAGTTTCTGTCTCAATGAACTGTCAGTTGGTGAGTGGGGTGTTGAAGTCTCCCACTATTAATGTGTGGGGTTCAATGTGTGATTTAAGCTTTAGTAAAGTTTCTTTTGTGAATGTGGGTACCCTTGAATATGGGGCATAGATGTTCAGAGTTGAGAGGTCATCTTGGTGGATTTTTCCTTTGATGAGTATGAAGTGTCTTTCTGCATCTCTTTTGACTCTTTTGATTATTTTTATTGAAAGACTATTTCATTAGATATTGAAATGGCTACTGCAGCTTGTTTCTTGGGTCGACTTACTTGGAAAACCCTTTTCCAGCCCTTTACTTTGAGGTAATGTCTATTGTTGCTGAAGTGTTTCTTGTATGCAACAGAATGATGGATCCTGTTTAAGCATCCATTCTGTTAGCCTGTGTCCTTTTATTGGGGAAGTCAGACTCTTGATGTTGAGAGATATTAATGACCTATGATTGTTAGTTCTTGGTATTTTGATGTTGGTGGTGGTACTCTGCGTGGTTGGAGTTTTCCTTGTATTTTTCTCTGTAGGGCTGGATTTGTGGAAAGATATTGTTTAAATTTGGTTTTAGCATGGAATATCTTGTTTTCTCTGTTTATGGTGATTTGCAAGTTTTGCTGGTTATAGTAGTCTGGAATGGCATCTGTGATCTCTTAGACACTATAACACATCTGCCCAGGCCCTTCTGGCTTTAAAAGTCTCTGTTGAGAAGTCTGGTATAATTCTAATAGGTCTGCTTTCATATGTTACTTGGCCTTTATCCCCTGTGGCTTTTAATATTGTTTGTTCTATACATTTGGTGTTGTGATTATTATGTGATGGGAGGATTTTCTTTTTTGGTCCACTCTATTTGGTGTTCTGTATGCTTCTTGTATATTTATGGCCATCTCTTTCTTTAAGTTAGGGAAATTTTCTTCTATGATTTTGTTGAAGACATGATTTGAATGTTTTGTGTTAGAAATTTTTTAGATGTAACATCTTCTTTGACTGTATCAGTTTCTTCTATTGTATCTTCTATTCCTGAGAATTTCTCTTACATCTCCTGTATTCTGTTGGTGATGCTTGTTTCTGTTGTTCCTGTTCTCTCTAGGTTTTCCATCTCCAGGAAACATGTCTTCCATCAGTTCGTGTTTTCATTATTGCTTCTATTTTCATTTTCAGGTCTTGAACAGTTTTGTTCATTTCTTTTGCCTGTTTGATTATATATTCCTGTATTTCTGTAAGGGATTTATTCATTTCCTCTTTAAAGGCCTCTATCATAATAAGATTAGATTTAAGGTCATTTCCTTAGAATTCAGGTGTGTTAGTATATTTAGGGATAACCATTGTAGGATAGCTGGGTTCTGGTGGTACCATATTCCCCTGACTTTTGCTGATTTTGTTCTTTTTTATTTTTATTTATTTATTTATTTATTTATTTATTTATTTATTTTGGTTTTTCGAGACAGGGTTTCTCTGTGTAGTTCTGTCTGTCCTGGAACTCACTCTGTAGACCAGGCTGGCCTCGAACTCAGAAATCCGCCTGTCTCTGCCTCCCAAGTGTTGGGATTAAAGGCGTGGGCCACCACCGTCTGGCTTGATTTTGTCCTTACCTTTAGCCATCTGGTTGACACTAGTATTGGCAGGCCTGGAAGTCCCTGATGGGAACAGGCCTCTGGGGCTGCAAGTAGAGCTGGCGGTGATTTCTGATGCTTGTAGGCCTCCAAGGATGCAGGCAAAGTTGTGATCTGGGAAATGAGGTTCAGAGGGGGCAGGCCAGAGCTTGCTGCTGCTTGGTTTGCTCAGAGGGGCTGGCAGGCAGGGAATTGGGGTAGGAGTCCCAACTGGTGGTCATTAATGGATATAGGCCTCTGGGATTGTGGTTAGAGGTGTAGACCAGAAGATGGAGAGCAGAGGGGATAGGACAGACCCCACAGCTACTGGGCTTGCCAAGGACCCAACAGGCAAAGGGTTGGGATTGGTGGATCTTACTTGGTTGGCCCTGGTAGCAACAGGCTGGCCTAGAAAATGGAGTGCAGAGTGGGCAGGGTGGAGCTCACTGCTTCTGGGTCTCCCTAGAGGGACCAGTATGCAGGGAATTGGGATAGGGGTCTCATCTGGCGGTCACTAATGGCTCAGGCCTCTGGGATTGTGGTTAGAGGTATGCATAAGATTACTTTTTAAGGTAAATAATAAGATGATTGATCCTTCCTTTGTAACTTCAAATTACAGCCTGCCAATAAGAGAAACTGGCTGAGAAAAGTATTTTACTTGATTTCTTTATTAATCTATAACAAGTTGCTTAGATACGAATGCATGTGGGTTCTTAAGAATATCTTTTTCACCCGTAATATGTAAAACATTTAATCACATAAAGGAATTGGGGAACTCATTGTAATCATTCACTTAAAGAAAAATAGAATATGACCACACTATAATTTTTATACTGCTTGAAATATTTTGCTGAGGAAGATAAGTTGGGGGAGGGGGAGAATAAAGTAAAGAGAACTTGTCCGAACTATCAAGAAGATTCCTGTGTCCATATGTTCTGCAGGTCCTGCACCTCCTACTTCAGACTTCAGACCCAGTCATATCAAAGCTGGACTTTGACAATAGGATCTCTACTGATTTGTTCATACTTCTTGAGACAAAGATGACAGCGATGTCATTCTATGATCCTGATTCCATCTTGTACTGTAGCATTGACCTTGTGAATTTGCTGCCATGCTGAAAGAAAACATTTGCTTTGAAAAACAAACATTCTGAGGACTATTTGAACTAATCTCTTTCCTTAGAACAATGGTATGATCTGAACTGGTCTGCAGTGGACCAATAAGCTCCAGAAGTAAATTTAGGGGCAGTAGGATGTCTTAGCAAGTGAAAGTGCTTGCTTCACAAGCCTGATGGTCTGAGTTCTATCCATGAACCCACAGTGGAAAAAAAAAACAACTCCTTAATGTTGTCTGCTGATTGCCACACATGCTCCATGGCATACACACACACACACACACACACAACAAACACATGAAAAATGCTGACGATAATGATGATGATGATAAATGCTTAAAATAAAAAAGTAAATTTATCTTAGAATCATAATTCTTGACAGGCAAACTGAGCAACACAATTAAACTTCCTGTTTTTGCCGTTAGCTAACTCTCCAACCTTCTCCGTAGTGGAATGCATTGTTGGTTTCTACTGGAGTGTGTGTTCCCCTACTTTCAATTCCAATACCCTCAGTAAATACCATTTTGTATCACAGATCATCTGAGCCTCTTTGTATGACATTTTCTCTTATCTTTTCAAATATTGATTCCTTTTATTGCTGTTTCAAATCTATTATGCTGGCCAAAACCCCCAAGACAGTAATATTAAACAATAGTGGCAACAACAAGCACCCTAACTTTATTTTCATTTTGAGATGGAGCAAGTAAGCCAGGCATGAGGTGCATGCCTTTAATCCCAGTACTCATGAGACAGAGGTAGGTGGATCGTTGTGAGTTTAAGGCCAGCTTTGTTTACATAGTGGGTTCCAGGCCTGCCAGTAGCCTACACAGTGAGACTTTGTATCAAAAAAAGGATTGGGGGAGCAAGTGTAATTGCTAGTTTAGAGTTTCTTTACCACATTAAGAAAATGCCCTGGGCTCAGAAGATAAGTACTTACCATGCAAGCAGGAGAACCAGCTTTCTGATCACCCAGCCAGTCAGGCCACCTGTAAACCCAGTGCTTGGGAGGCTCTCCCAGGACAAGCTAGCTAGTTAGTCTAGCCAAATACAATAAGCAAGCTCCAGAACAAAATGGAGAGTGATCCAGAAAAATACCTGGTATCATCTTCACACATATTTTCACACACACACACACACACCTGCCTGTGTACATGAGAACACACACCAATTGAACACACACACATACAAAAATTAAAAAAGAAAATACCCTATTTTATAATATCTTCCCTGTAAGTTCATTTCTTTCATTTTCAGTTTTCTGGCCTCCAGGCTTTCCTCCAAATTTTTCTTTTATCTGAAATGCTCTTGTCTCCCTTCTCTAAAAATGCCAGTTCATTTTTCAAGACTATTGAATGGTACTTTTTCTTTTCTTTTTAAAAAAGATTTTATTATTTATTTATTTATTTATTTATTTCATGTATGTGAGTACACTGTCGCTGTCTTCAGACTCACCAGAAGAGGGCATCAGATCCCATTACAGATGGCTGTGAGCCACCATGTGGTTGCTGGGAATTGAACTCAGGACCTCTGGAAGCGCAGACAGTGTTCTTAATCGCTGAGCCATCTCTCCAGCCCTGAATGGTACTTTCTCTTGGCTTATGAAGCTGCGACATCCAAGGAAAGACCACATCTTAGGGACATGATTATCCTATTCCTCTCTCCTTATGGCAACTTGCAGGTTTTATGTGTGCTATATACAGTTAGAATCCAAAAAACTGTCTAGATGTGAATACTGACACAGGCTTGCAATCTGAACACTTAAGAAGCAGAGGTCAGGAGGACAGTGAGTTTCAGGCCAGCCTGGGCTACACAGAAAGACCTGTCTCAGTAAAATTCAAGTCACTGAAATGACTTTTTTTTTCTTCCCTTCTTTCTTTCTTTCCTCCTTTCTTTCTTTCTTTCTTTCTTCCTTCCTTTCTTCCTTCTTTCCTTCCTTCCTTTCTTTCTTTCTCTTTCTCTTATTTTTGTTACCAGGGATGGAATCTATATATTAGGCAAAGTGCAAGTGCTCTACCACTGAACAATATCCCCAGCCCTTAAAAAAAAAAAAAAGTCTAGAGAGAATGGAGATATGGTTCAGCAGTTAAGACCTGAGTTCAGTTCCATATACCGGTGTCAGATGGCTTACAACCACCTGTAACTCCAGCTCTAAGGGATCTGATCCAATGACTCTGGCTTCTGTGGATACTTGTACTTAAGTGTATATACTCACACAACCACACATAGACACGTACTCACCCCCACACACACATACACACAGGTGCACAGGCGCGCACACACATACACATCTGGGTGCTAATGGAGGCTGAAAGAGAGCACCTTCCCTCAAGCTGAACTTACAGATGATTCTGACGTATCCAACACAGATGCTAGGAACTGAACTTAGTTCCTCTAGAAGAGCAGGAAGTACTGTTAACCACTGATCACCTCTCTGGCCCCCTGCCTCTGCTTTCTAAAATCACTGTGCATCCCAAGGTTATAAGTACTACAAATGGTAAGGCCAGGGTAATATGCCAGCTCTGTACTCAGCAGTGCAGTAGAGATTTTAGCATAGCCCCAGCTGAGCCCCACAGAACAGGGAGGAGCAGGGCTCTGTAGCTCTGAACAGAGCAGTGTCTACTGCTAAGATGGGAACTTCTTTTTGTTTTTGTGTCCTTACATGGATCTTTAGAGAAAAAAAAAGGAACCAGTCTAATAGCTTTAATCTGGTGTTTGTATGGCTCAGTTCTTCTTGGTCCCCACTATTTAAGTCACCCTGTCTGTAGATCCATTCTGATATTCCCAAGCTTTCTGGTGACCCATCCTGCCCAACTAAGTAAGTCTCTCTTATTCATGCCAGAAAGTATTTAAAAGGCCTGCTTGGCAGGTTAGGTATGGAGTCATTTTGGAAACTGAGAAGAATCCTAAATTTGAGGACAGTCTGGATTAGATAGTGAGATAGTGAGACTGTTACAAAGATGGTCCTTGGCCACACATTTAAGCCATGTCCCTTCAGAAAGTTTCTCCAGTAAGAATTCTGGCATTTTGAGCTCCATTTACCTGTCTCTTACTTTCCTCAGTTGTGTCCAAACTATCAAGAAGATGGTATATGTGGACTCCTTAAAGCCTCTACAGTGTCTCATCTCAAGTCCCACTCTGTGAACCCACCCCATGTACCTCTCACTCTCCATGTAGTTTCTGCTCAGTGTGCCTAGCACAGCATTGCCTAGATTAAAGGATAGCCATGAATCCACATTCATTTCCTTCATGAGGCAGATCTTTTCAAATGGCAAGATCATTAGAATCCCAGCACCCAGCTTCTTACTAAGTGTTGGTCATTATGAGGGGAACTAACTGGTCATTCTCTTTTTAATCAACTTTGATATAAACCTTTTCAAAAGTTGTTACAAGTTTAATTAAATTCTGTCTACTAGTTTTTAGTCTATCTTCCTACTTCTGATCTTTCTAATAAACTCTTGATGCTACATTAGGAATGCTAACCCTCTAAGGAACCGCTGTATTGTGATTTACCTACCTTTTGTCTGTTTAATTATAGACTCTGCAAGTTTACCTCATGGAGAGCAGCCAGTGTAATCCAAGGACCTGGAAGTAAGAGACAGAACACCTGGTGTGAGTGGTAGGGTTGGATAAACCAGCTGTGTCTGAAGAAAAGGCAGAAATATGCAAGTTACAGCCAAGAGCAATAAGGGGAAAGAAGAGTCCCTGAAAGGCAACAGCGAGAAGGCATAAATGCAGCAATGAAGAGAAATGAATATTTCAAGGGAATCTGAAGGCACTCAAATAGTGACTTTGTGCTCATATGGCAAAAGATGCAGCACAAGGGACGACGCTGTTAAATTAAGCATTCTGGAGTAGATGGTAGTATTCTCACTTTTGAATATAATCTCCAGTTTTTCAGGTTTGAAAACTTGTTTCAGGGCTGAGGATGCAACTTGGTGGTAGAGTGCTTACCCTTTTACCTAGCATCCCCTGTTTCGATAGTTAGTGAAAGGAGGATTTTTTTTTCCATCGCTTTACTTAAAAGAGCCAATTCTGAGAGTGCAGGACTTTTAAAATGTCACCTGTAATTAAGTATAGCCAATTCTGTTGCTTTTACCTCTCCTTGTTCTATTTATTTATTGTAGTGTTTCTTGGGGATTAAACTCAAGGCTTGGAGCATCCTGGGCAAATGTTCTATCACTAACCCACACCTTCAGTCTTGTTATGTTTTGTTTACAGTGCTGAGAATTAATCCCAAATTCTCAGGCAATCTAGGCAATTGTTCTAACACTGAAATACATCCCCAGCCCTTAAAAAAATTTTTTTTGAGACAGAGTCTCATTACATTGACCAGGCTGATCCCAAACTTCCAATCCTCCTGCCTCAGCCTCTCAAGTATTTAGGATTTGCAACATGTGCTATCACACTCAGCTTAGTGGAACATACTGTTAAAGTATTCTGGAATAGGTATTATCCTGTCTTCAGATTTTTACTATTATAAATAATGTTTCAATGAATAGGAAACTGGATATGCATTATCCAATATAAATGGCTGGAATAATTTTCCTTCTGACATTCTAGAGAAATCCCTGTCTGCTCTTAAGACCAATTCTAATAATACACAAAGTCTTAGTTTCCATTATTTCTGTTACTTACATAGAACACCACCTTTCTGGTAATTTCAAGTAGAGAGCAGCATCATTACCTGAATTGTTTCCTTTGTATCAGATATTCTTCAGGTGTGAAGATGAGCCCCTCTTTTACAGCTGAGAATTACTCGAGTTATGATAGAAGGCCAACATTTATCAAACAATCTATATGCCAGATCATCTCCAAATCAAGAAGGTAAAAATGATAACAAATCTGTAAACATGGCATATTTAGTTTTAAGACTTTGGTGAGATGAATAAACCTAAAATGCAATGATATACATGTATAAAAATAGCATAAAACTTATTTTGTATACATATTAAGGTTTTTAAATATGTAATGTGTGAGCCAAAACTAGACAATGAGTCTTTGTCTTAGCTCCTACTCTGTCCCCGGGGCCACAACCTCCATATATATATATTATGTACCAGGTGGTACATACCTGTAATTTCAGCATTTGGGAGACTAAGGCAGAAGGACCAGGAATTCAAGTCCAGTCAGGGCTTCATAACAAATGAAAAGGTAACTGAGGCTACATAGTAAGATCCCATCTTAATGAAAGAGAAAGGAAAAATCTTGACCTTATAGGGATAAAATAAATTAACTTAAAATTAGGAATACCTAGACCCATTCATTGAAATATATTCTAAATGAATCAACAATTTACCTATTTTACTTATCTACTGCACTTTAAGATAATTCTGTCTGTTATCTCAGTCCCCCTAGGTCAGGGGGTCCAAGCATAAAGGAGCTAGGTACTCTTCTCAGAATCCCATTGGACAGAAAACAAGTTGGAGACAAAAGCTAGCAGTTGGACATCAGGATGTCCTTCAAAGTTGACATGGCTGTAGGCAGAATTTAGTGTCCTGAGGTTGTAGGGTTGACATTCCTAGTTCCTAGAGATTGCTATGGCCTTCTCTGCTGACGGTTTACATCATGGTAATTTGCTTCTTTCATGATAATAGAAACAGTTTTTTTTTACTCTATTTGGTTGAAATAAAGTTTTCTATAACCTGATAAAATCATGAAAATGAAAAAACTATTGCCATTGTCACAGACTGCAGCTTCATTGAGGGAGTTCAATTTTGGCCACATGTTGTGAATGATACAAGTTATAAGTGCTATCTTTCATTGAGAGGAGAGGATTATACAAGGTGTGACACCATGGGGTTACCTAAGATATGTCTGTCACAGTAAGTCAGATACTAAAGTTAAGAGAAAAGAAGAGTCATGCTGTTCACTCAAACATTTAAAGGCTAGGTGTGGTGATGCAGATCTGTAATCAGCTGGGCTAGATTGTCTCAAAAAAATTAGGCAGGCATAGGTGTGCATGCCTTTAATTTCAGCACTTGGAAGGCAGAAACAGGCATATTTTTTGTGAGTTCTAGGCCATCCTGGTCAACATAGTGAGTTTCAGGACAGCCAAAGCTACATAGGAAGACCCTATCTTTTAAAAACAACCAAAACCAAAACAAAACAAAATGAAGGAGCTACCACTTCAAAAGGGCAGCGTAAAGAACTCCACATTCCCTGCTGAGATATCTATAACTGTTGAGAATTGTCTAAATACACAAGCACACAACCACTTAAACTCTATGCAATGAAAGCATAGAGCAAACTAAGAAACTAATCTCCATAAGAACAAGGGAACTCACGCTTGAGAACTCACACCCTCAAGCCAGCCAGGCTCATCATGATAGAAGTTCCACCCCAAGCAGATATGACCAAATAGATAGTAGTGCTCCTCATCCCAAGTCCTAGCTGGACTGACAGTATATCCTCAGGAAGGGCAGGCCTCCACAATGTTTTCAACCACCCGAGGCTCCAGCAGAAGAGGCACATTTCTGGTAACAAGGCTTAAAGATTAATGTATCCTTTCCTCCATTCAGCTTCCACTCGCAAGCACATGCTCATGGATCAGAAGACTTGATCCTGCTAGGAAGGCAATGCTTCCCAAATTGAACTATATGGACGTAAGCCATAGGCATAATTACCATTAAAATTCCAAGTTGACATCTTTACAGAAACAGATGCAATGATTCTAAAATTCATATGAAAATTCAGGAAGTCCTTCCAACCTTCCCTCAACTGCAAATGACTTGAGATGCTGGAGTATGTAGGAAGTAGGAAATTAACTGAAGAGGGTTTCTTTTCCTGTCCCTGGGATAAGGTATCCTGACAAAAGCACTTAAGGGAAAATGAGTTTACTTTGACTCACAGTTCAAGGGTTCCATGGTGGTAAAATCGTGGCAATAGGAGATTAAGAAGGCAGCAGGTCATCACCACAATGCCAGTCAAGAAGTAGAAATCAATGACTGTCTGTGCTCAGCTGGCTTTCTCCTTTTCACTCAAGTCAAGGACCCTGACCCATAGGAATGATGTCACCCACATTTAGGGTAAATTTTTTCACCATAAATTAATGGAAACAAAATAATCCCTCATAAACTTGCCCAGAGGCTTGTCTCCCAGTGTCTCTGGATCCTGGCAAGTTGGCAACCAATATTCACCATTACACACTCCAAAACCTAGTCTACTTGCTTCCCATGTCACCTACCTCAACTTAAAGGAGAAAGCTAGAACTCAGGTCTCCTCAGTTCCTCCTCAGTTCAGAATGACAGAACTGATAGGATCCCCTAGTAACCAGGAGAGTCAAGTAGATAGCTAGACAGCATCCATAGCTCTTGAGAATTCCCCCCACACACACACACCAGTGGATTCTGTCCTCTAACACAAGAAGAGAAACTGTCATTTGACCTTAAGCATGGAAGGAAGATCCAACATTCTGAACTCAGCAGAGACGCACAGCAATTGTGCCTGGCTGAGACACACAGGCCTTCCATGGTTCTATAGTCAACAATGTCCCCTACAATTGTTCTTCTTAACCCATCTGCAGTCCATAAAAGATGCCTTTTTGAACAAAAGAAATGAAACTATTCTCCCTACTTCTGTATCCACTATATTGTTCTGCCTCTGGATATTTAGTCTGCAAAAATAAATGTGGCTCTAGAAAAACTACTTGTAAGATAAGTTCATCAGAACATTATCTGTATATGTATTCATTTCAAATATTCAACTAATATTTTTAAAAACTTGAAACAAAAACTTCAAAGAACAAAAACTAGTAAATTAAAAAAAAATTGAGACAAGGTCTCTCTTGTCCAAGGTCATCTCTGTCCGTCCTTGAACTCCATGTATAGACCAGGATGACCTTGAACTCACAGAGATCCACCTGTAAATAAAATTTTGAAAAAAAAAAATTAACAAGCTTACTAGCAGGCTGGAGATCTAGCTTAGCAAGTATATATAGTCCCTGCTGAACATGCAGGGAGCCCTAGGGCATTGCTTCCCTAGGTTCAATGCCCAGTACTGCACAGACTGCATGTGATGGCACACTCATGGAATTTCAGCACTTGGTAGGTGGAAGCAGGCACATCAGAAGTTCAAGGTTGTTCTTGACGACATAGAAAAAGCTAGCCTGGGATACATGTGACTCAGCCTCAAGAAAAAAAAAAACATAAGAAAACTTACTATAAAACTACAGTAATCATAACAGTATGGTACCAGGCATACATGCAGACATATGAGCTAACAGAAGAAACTTGAAAGCCCAGAAATAGTCATGAGTCTCTGACAAGAGTGCCAGGAAATACAATGAAAGGAAAAATATTTTTTTTTATTTATTTTATTTATGAGTACACTGTCGCTGGCTGTCTTCGGACACACCTGAAGAGGTCATCCAATCTCATTACGGATGGTTGTGAGCCACCATGTGGTTGCTGGGATTTGAACTCAGGACCTCTGGAAGAGCAGTCAGTGCTCTTAACCGCTGAGCCATCTCTCCAGCCCCGGAAAAATATTTTTTAACAAACCACTGATTACCAACTAGAAACCAACTAGGTATGGATAAAAGAAGAAAATTTGACCCTACCTCTTACTGTATACAAAATTAACTCAAAATAGACCAAGGACCTAAATGTAAGCACTAAAATCACAAAACTCTTGTTAAAAAAATAGAGATAAAAAATTTATGACCATAATTTTGAGAGAGTCTTAGATATAATGCCAAGTCCAGAGCAACAGAATTAAGGGTAGACAAATATTAAAACTGTTGCTCTTCAAACACACTATCAAGAAAGCAATGAGTGCCAGGCATGGTGGCACACACCTTTAGTCTTAGTACTCAAGAGACAGAGGCAGGTGGATCTTTGTGAGTTTGAGACCAGCCTGGTCTACAAAGTGAGTTCCAGGAGTTTTCTGTGTATAAGACATGGAAAAAAAAAAAAGAAATGGAAGCAGGAGAGGAGGGGAAGAAGGATGGAAGGGAGAAAGGGAGGGAGGAAATTGGGGAAGGAGGAAGGGAAGAAAGAAAGGAAAGGGGGAAGGAGAAAAAGAGAGTAGCAAAGGGAAGGAAGAAAAGAGAGAAGGTGAAAATTCAATATATACATAATAGAAATGTGTGCAAATTGTTTGTCTGGTAAAAGACTTGTATCTAAAATACTCTAGAACTCAATAAGACAACCTCTTCACATCTATTAAGAGGATTTTTACTAAAACAACACCCCAGGGGAGGGGAGGAAACAAACAAACAAACCAGAAAGTATCAAATGTTGGTAAGGACATGAGGGAATTGGGACCCTCATGCACTGCTGATGAAATATAAAATTCTGTAACCATTATAGAAAACACCATGATAATTCCTGAAATTCTTAAAGCATGCAATCACATGAGATTCAGCACTTCCAGTTATGGTGTATGCTCAAGCAAAGGGAAAGCAAGGAGCTGCGTGACGCTTGGCAACCCACAGCCCTAGCAGTATTCTTGACAACAAAGAGGTGGCACTGTCCTTGGAAGGACTGCTGCTGTGTTCTCTCCTCTCTTTAGTGTTCACAAGCACCAAAGGCTATTTGTAAGCTCCCATCAAGAAGAATGAAATGTGGACAAATGCTACTTATAGACAAACTTAAAGACATTATACTACAGGAAATAAGCCAATAGCAAAAAGACAAATATTACATGAGTCCTCCCCTATGAGGTTTGTAAAGTAGTCAAATTCATTGAGACTAAAAATGGCGGTTGCCAGGGGCTGAACGCAGGAGGGGTTGAGAGACAGTACTTAATGACTACATAGATTATCTGGGGAAAATGAAAATGTTCCAGAAATGGACAGTGGTAACGGTTGTATGACAATGTGAATGTTATGAAATGTAATGGCATGAAATTTAATAATATAGAACTATACATTTTAAAATAGTTAAGAGAGGACAGGAAAATGGCTCAACAGGCAGAGAAGGTACTTGCTGCCAAGACTGAGACCCGGGTTCAATCCAGCAGAATCCATATTATGGAAGGAGAGAGTGAACCTCTGCAAGTTGTCCTCTGACCTTCACATATATGCTGTTGCCCAGGTGTGTGCACACACTAAATAAAATATATTGTAAATTAATTTTAAAATAATGGTTAAAGGGCCTGGGAGATGGATCAGCACCAAAGACTTAAGTGTGATATACTGAACCTATATAAGAAGCCAGATGTGGTGGTACACATCTGCATTCATAGCACACCTCCCTGGAGAAGGGATGTAGAAACTCACAGGCCAGTCTAGCCCAGAGTATGTTGCTGCACAGAAGCAAAAATAAGAAGGAGACCCTGCAAGGTGGAAGGTGGAAGGCAAAAACTGACTTCCAAATATTCTCCTCTGATTTCTACATACATGCTGTATGTGACACATGTATTTGCAGTTAAAAACTTGGTTAAAATCATTTTTATGTTATATATATATATGTATATATATATACACATATATATATATATATATATATATTATCACATATTCTCCTCTGATTTCTACATACATGCTATATG
>NW_021604642.1:420032-436707 GCF_004785775.1 Grammomys surdaster | reverse complement strand
ATATATATATATATATATATAATCACAATAAAGGTAAAATGATTCTCTATTTCTTCCTTAAGATTGTGAACAGTCTCCCTCTTCTCTCTTACTAACCTATTGTAAAAATTGGCAAAGCATCTGAGTAGATATTCCTTCAAAAATATGTATAAAAAGCCAAACGGAACAGGAAAGAGTGCTCAATACCAGCAGTTAATATGAAACTAAAAATTAAAACCATAACCATTAGGATGGCTATGTTAAAAAAAACCCATTATACCAAGGATTGGTAAAGGCGTGGAATGATATCATAGAAATGTAAAGTGGTATGCCATTTATGAAAAAATGTGGTGGCTTTTCAAAATACTAAACATGGAATTATTATATAATTCCAGCTCTACTGAAATATATAATCAATGAAAATGCACACAAAACATACACCCAGTATTGCTAGCCACATTAATAGCTAAAAACTAACAACATTAAGTACCTATGAATTGATTAATCGAGAAATAAAATATAGTATAGCCATGCAATTAAATAAGATGCTGGGTGCTAGGAGTAGTGGCACATGCCTATAGTTCCAGCACTCAGGCATCTGGGACAAAAGGATGTCAACTTCAAAGCCAGCCTGACCGACACAGGAAAACATTGCTCAGAAATAACTAAATAGGATAAATTTGGGATTGAAAGTTTTGAGGGTGAGTTGTTGTCCCTATTGTTTCAATAAGGGTCCTGCCTGGCTACAGGTTCCATACCTCACTGCTGTGAGTCTCAGCTAAGGTCACTCCCAATGATTGCTGAGAGCCTCCCCTATCCTAAGTTTCTTGCACATCCTTTCCTCATCTCCTTTCCCACCCAGTGCACTCCCTCTATCTGCCTCTTATGACTATTCTATTCCCCTTTCTAAGTGAGATTCAAGCATCTTTGCTTGTGCCTTCCTTCTTAGTTTCTTTGGGTCTGTGGATTGTAGCATGGGTATACTGCACTTTATGGCTAATATTCACTTAGTAGTGAGTACATACCATACTGGTCCTTTTGAGTCTGGGTTACCCAGTAAGGATGGTATTTTCAAGTTCCATCCATTTGCCTGCAAAATCCATGATGTCTTTGTTTTTAATAGCTGAATAGTATTTCTTTTTTCTTTTTTCTTTTTTTTTTTTGTTTTTGTTTTTTTCAAGACAGGGTTTCTCTGTGTGTAGCCCTGGCTGTCCTGGAACTCACTCTGTAGACCAGGCTAGCCTCGAACTCTCGAACTCTTGAACTCAGAGATCCACCTGCCTCTGCCTCCCAAGTGCTGGGATTAAAGGCGTGCGCCACCACTGCCCAGCTGAATAGTATTTCACTGCATAGATGTACCACAGTTTCTGTGTCCATTCTTCAATTGGGAGACATCTAGGTTGTTTCCAGTTTCTAGATATTATGAAGCTGCTATGAGCATAGTTAAGCAAGTGTCCCCATGGTGTAGTGGGACCAAATTTTATCCTTTCTACAAGAAATGCAGGGACAGGGGATGGAGCAGAGACTGAGGGAATGACCAACTAATAACCCAACTGGCCCAACTTGAGACCCATCCCATGGGCAAGGACCCATCCCTGACCCTATTAATGATACTCTGTTATGCTTGCAGACAGGAGCCTAGCATAACTGTCCTCTGAGAGGCTCCACCCAGCAGCTGACTGAAACAGATGCAGACACCCACAGCCAAACAGTGGGTGGAGCTTGGGGACTCTTATGGAAGAATAGGAGGAAGGATTGTGGCCCCTAAGGGGATAGGAACTCCATAGAAATCCAACTGAATCAACTAACATAGATCCTTGGGGTTTTCAGAGACTGAACCACCAACCAAAGATCATACAAGGGCTGAACTAAACTACCTCCCATATGTAGCAGATGCACAGCTTGATCTTCATGTCAGTCCTTCATGTCCTCCAACTGGAGTGGGGCCTATCCCTAAAGCTGTTGCCTGTCTGTGAATCCTGTTCCTCTGATTGGGCTGTCTGGCCTCAGTGGGAAAGGATGCACCTAGCCCTACAGAGACTTGATGTGCCAGGTTGGGGGGACACCCAGGGGAGCCTCCACCCTCTAAGAGGAGGAGAGAGGGAATAGGGGGAGGGGCTGTGAGGGGAAACCAGAGGGGGAAGTGATTGGGATGTAAAGTGAATTTTAAAAATACAAATAAAAATTTAATTAAAAATCACCCTAAATAATAAATAATATTTCTCTAAATAAATAAACTATGTGAACCTTGGAAACTGTATAGTAAGTGAAAAGAACCAATCACAAAATACCACATATTCATTTATATAAAATGTCCATAAAAAATACAGAGAAACAGATTAGTAGTTGCCAACGGATAAGTGGGTTGGGAGGAAATAAGGAGCAATTGTCAATGAATATGACATTTCTAACTGAGATGAATAAAATGTTCTGCTGACTCCTCACTTCTGTGAACAAGCCAAGAACACTCACAAAGGTGAACTGTGGGATGTATGAATTATAAGTCAAAGCTATAGAAAGGAGGACTGGGCATGTTAGCTGTGCTTGCCTAACAAGCACAAAGCCCTGGGGTTGATTCCCAATACTGCATAAATTAGGTTTATTATAATGGCAGCACTTAAGAAATGACAGCAGAAGGACCAGAAATTCAAGAACAGCCTGGACAACAAAGTGACTTTGAGACCAGCCTGTGCTACATGAGACTCTCTCTCAAAAATAAACACGAGGGGCTGAAGAGATGGCTCAGTGGTTAAGAGCACTGGCTGCTCTTCCAGAGGTCCTGAGTTCAAATCCCAGCAACCACATGGTGGCTCACAACCATCTGTAATGGGATCTGGCGCCCTCTTCTGGTGTTTCTGAAGACAGCGACAGTGTACTCATATAAATAAATAAATCTTTAAACAAACATGAACGAAAGTTCCTCAAATGGGCCCAGCAAGATAGCTTAACGAGTAAAGGCCCTGTCACAGACAATCCCCATGACCTATGTGAAGGAAGAAGATAATCAACTTCTGAAAGTTACCCCCATAAACAAACAGACAAATATTAACTTCCTGAAAAAAATGCCATACCTACATTGAACATTTTAGAAAGGCTGGTCAATTAAGGAACATCAATGACTGCGGAGAGGTTGGAATGTCACAGGTACAGGGCCCTAACTACAATCTATCTTGGGCTATCTTTAGTTATTTATTGCCCACCTCTCTGTATGATCTAGCATCCTTGTGACTATTAGGTAAGTCCTTTTAGAATATAAGCTAGGAATATTAGCAAATACCACTGTAGGTGGCCTATAAGAGAGGTCTCAGCATCTGAGGGCTATATTGCTGTTTTTTCTTTCTTTCTTCCTTCCTTTCTTTCTTTCTTTCTTTCTTTTTGGTTTTTTCGAGACAGGGTTTCTCTGTGTAGCCCTGGCTGTCCTGGAACTCACTCTGTAGACCAGGCTGGCCTCAAACTCTCGAACTCTCGAACTCTCGAACTCTCGAACTCTCGAACTCAGAAATCTGCCTGCCTCTGCCTCCCAAGTGCTGGGATTAAAGGCGTGTGCCACCACCGCCTGGCAATATTGCTGTTTTTAAAAAAGCCTTTCCTGAAACTAGTACGACATTAAAATATGGGTTTTGGAATTTTGGTGGCTGAGTTAAATCTGTGTTTTCAGGCCATATTCATTGACATTTGCATCTAAAATAAACTATTTCATATCCTATTCAAGGTGACAGCTATGTTTTTCACAAAAGAAAAAAAAAACAGTGGGGCTGGAGAAATGGCTCAGAGGTTAAGAGCATTTGTTGCTCTTGCAGAGGGCCCAGGTTCAATGCCCAGCACCCTCAGGGTGACTCACAACCATGTAAACCACTCCAATCCCAGGTTACCCAGTGCCTTTTTCTGACCTCCTAGAAGAGGTCTCAGCATCTGAGGGCTCTAGGAGAGTCTTCCCAGCTTTGCTGTGATCTGTCTACTTTCTAGGAACATACATGGTATAGATATATACATACATGCAGGAAAAACATTCATACACATAAAATAATAAAATAAATCTTTTAAAAAGTGTGAAGCCAGTTTATTTAAAAATAAAGTTCTCTTCCTCCTCTTCCTCCTCCTCTTCCTCCTCCTCTTCCTCCTCCTCTTCCTCTTCCTCTACTTCCTCCTTCTTGAAACAGGCTCTCATCACATAGCACTGGCTGGTCTGGAACTTGATATGCAGATCAGGCTGGCCTGAAACTCATAGAGATCCCCCTGCCTCTGTCTCTGCCTCCCGTGTGCTGAGATAAAAGGTGTGAGCTACCGTGCCCAACAATAACTTATTTTCTTTAAAAAAATAAGACAGGAAAAAACAGCAGGATAGAGACTGTCTAAGATGCTGTAACTCATTTTTACAATGGACAATACAGTAGGCTGTTAAGTAGCTCTGAACAAGGACGGAGAACAGAGTCCACTGGAATGTCGGGGATCAGAATGCATTGAACAAGGAGGAAAGAAAAAGGAAATTAACTGCAAACTTGTCTTCTGAGACTGTAAGTTACAAAAGAAAAAAATAATTAAATTTAGCTAAAAAGAATTTAGTTGATTCAGGAAAAGCAAAATGATAGGAATTATGTATTTAATGGATTCAAAGATACACATTTCTGTTTCTTTTTAAAAGATTTGCGTGTGTGTGTGTGTGTGTGTAAGTGCACACGCATGCCTGAGGGCAGTGGCCCACAGAGGCCAGAGGCATCGAAACTGGAGTTACAGATGTTCATGAGCCTGCTGTCACAGGTGCTAGCAACCAAACTCAGGGGAGCAGCAGGTGCTCTTAACCACTGAGCCAGCTCTCCAGCCTCTCTTCCATTTCCCCTGACCCCCACTTTTTTGAGACAGTGTCTTATGTAGCTCAGAGTGGCCTCAGTCTCATAATGTAGCAGAGGATGACCTTGAGCTTCTGAGCTTCCTGCCTCCTCATTCCAGATGCTGGAACTAGAGGCATGCCCACCACATCTGGCTTCTGAGGTGTTCATAGGGTCAGCATTGGACCATCTGAATTCCATCCAAAAATGCACATTTGTTCGTATTTTTTTAATTTTCTGAAACAAACACATCAGACAGTTCCTGGAATCTTAGCATTTCTGCTGGCCAGGCAGCACTTGTCATTGCCTGACACCTGCTGGTAAGATACAGAAAGCAGCATTAAAACAGAAAGAATATGAGGCTATGAAAGGAAGCCATGAGACACGTGGTTTTTTTTTCTTTAATTATACCTAGTAATCATCCATGTTCTTAACTGCAATGAGTGTTATACAGCAACAGTCCAATAGTAATTCAAGTTATCGGATTTTAAGTATAAAGATACTTAGCCAATTTATTTCATGGTACTGTTTTCTCTGTGACACACAGGAATCACATGCCTTCAATGTCCGCTTCCAAGATGGGCATGGTAGCACTCACATCCACACTCAAGAGGTACAGGCAAGAGGATTGCTGGGAGTCCAAACCCCACCTGAACTACATGAGACCCTGTCTCAAATAATAAAACTATCAACAAATATCAGTGTATATAATATGCACGTGTATGTACATATACACAGACATATATATTCCTTTCTATGAGAGTCTTAATGAAAATATAGAGAGATGGCTCAGTGGCTAAGAATACTGGGTGTTTTTCCAAAGGACCTAGGTTAGATGCCCAGAACCAACATAGTAGCTCACAACCATCTGTAACTCTGGTCCCAGAAGTATGCCCACTTCTGGTCTCCTTGGGCACTAGGCTTGCATTTGATGCTTAGATATATATGCAGGCACAACAACCATATGCATAAAATAAATATTAAAAAAGAAAATAATCTTTGGGCCAACAAAGTAGGTAGATAAAGGCACTAACTGTGGAAGTCTTGTGGCCTGAGTCTATCCCCAAAATCCATATGACAGAAGGAGAGAGCCAACTCCCATAAGCTGACTTCCATATACATGAACAACATGAACACATACAGCAATAATAGTTTTAATTAAGAAAAGAAAACCTTCAGCCAGGCAGTGATTAAAGACGCACACCTTTAATCCTAGCACTTGGGAGGCAGAGGCAGGTGGATTTCTGAGTTCGAGGCCAGCCTGGTCTACAGACTGAGTTCCAGGACAGCCAGGACTACACAGAGAAACCCTGTCTCAAAAAAAAAAAAAAAAGAAAAGAAAGAAAGAAAACCTTCAACACTTATAAAGTATAAATTCTAAATGGTAAACTGTCCAGTGTGATAGTTTAATTGACAGTAACTTGTTCTTTTGTAATAGTACATATATGAGGATGTACTTTCTAGTTATTGCTTCAAATTAGATGAAATACCATAAGACCACATTTTTCCTTGTGAAGAAACTGTGTGTGGAAGTGTTTTGCCTGCCTGTTTGTCTATGCTCCATGAGCAGGCAGTGCACGAAGAAGGGCTCCAGAAGAAGGCATTGGATGCCCCTGGGTCTGGAGTTATGAGTGATTGTGAGTCATCATGGCAGTGCTAAGAATCTAACCCAATTCCTCTCCAAGAGCAGCCAGTGCTCCCAAGTGCTGAACATTTCTCCAGCCCCCAGGCTACACCTTATACCATGCCTATCAGAGTACTATGCCATGAAAAATCCTAATTTATTAGTTATTAACACATTATTTGACAAGTATTTGCTAAGCATTTACTATATGAAAGGTATTAGATACTAGTCAGACTAATTTGAGAAATGTTGCATGCTAAATTCACTTCTTTGTAATGTGTGTTACTACATTAAAGACTAAAATAATATAGGAAAGATCCCCACTTTTCTTCCTATGCATCCATCCTACAAAAATATTTGCTCAGGTACCCAAAGATTTATGTACAAAAGAGGTCCATTACAGTATTGCTTGAAAAAGTGAAGAACTGGACATAACCCAAATATCCATCACTTGGACATTTGATAAACTATACTATATCCACGCAAAAGTTTATCATTATACTTTTTTATAAAGACGCAAGAGTTCATGCAGTTTTATACAAAAAAAAAAAGACGCAAGAGTTCTAATTGAAGATGCTGGACTGAAGGAATATGCTTATCTAAGTCTCTTTGGGCATCCTATTAAAATGTTAATAAAGGAATAAGTAAGCTCTTAAGAAGAAAATGGACTTAACAAACTTCTGGAAGGTTGGAAATGACATCAGCTGATGAAACAAAATGGAATGGGACAGCGTGTCTGGAAAAGTCCCAGAGAGGCTGCCATTTCAGAGCTGGCAGGTACTCAAGGTCAAAATAAGGGGGTCAGAAACCAAGAAGTGAAGTGAAATCCTGCCCATGAAACAAATGTTCTTATTGGCTCCCTATTATGCTGCCCACTCACCTACTATCCACATATTTCACATAATGAACCAAATTATTACTTCCTAGGGTTTTCTAAGGTAAACAAAACAGTCTGGGCATGGTGGCACCTACTCGGGAGGCTAAGGCAAAAGCCCCCAAGTTGTGGCCTGCCTGGGCTATAACAAGACTATGTTTAAAAAATAGAAGTAAAACACAGCTAGAGATATCTGGGAAAAGCTAAGGTAGTGCAGGTGTTAATGTCCCATAGCTAATGAATTGTTTTAAAATGTGACATTGGGGATATTGTACGGGACTATCCAAATTGCCACCAAACTTCAGGAGTTCTGTTGTGCCTGCTCTCAAAAGATCATCTGGTCCAATTGACTGCTTACCTTCTGTTTTAGAAGGAAAGGGTAGGTAGAGTGTGTCATGGGACTCTCACCTCAGTTCAGATGCTCCTCCCAGCCAGCTCTATGCAGTTCTGCCCTGATTGCCTGTGGTCTTTAGGTCTTGGGGGATGGGCTAGAGAAAGTAGGTGGAGTAGGGGAGAGGACTGTCTACATGGCTATGGGAAAGCTGCTAGGTGGACTTCCCAGTACAGCTTGTTGGTCCAAAGGAGCTCCCACATTCCTGTAGGTAATCTCTCACCTATGGAAAAACCCCCAACATGCTCACTGGTTCCCAGAGTGAACTTTGGTAGAATGATACCTCAGTCTGTTCTTGGGATTTTAGGAGGAGGGGTAGGGAAGAAATTTTAAGAAAAAACGTAGCTTTCCTTCTAAAGAAAAGCTACTTGGTACAACCCCTGATTTGTTGTGCGACCATCTTGATTAAACTTCCTATTCAGGGAGAGACCAAGTGAACAAATAGCTATCCACACATAAAAGAGATGAAACTGTATCATGTACCACAGCTGGCTGGCTGACTGGCTGGCTGGCTGGCTGGCTGGCTCCCTAAATGTCTTCTTTCTTCCTTCCTTCCTTCCTTTCTTTCTTTCTTTCTTCCTTTCTTCTGTTTTTTTTTTAAGATTTATGTATGAGTACACTGTAGCTGTCTTCAGACACACCAGAAGAGGGCATCGGATCCCACTACAGACGGTTGTGAGCCACCATGTGGTTGCTGAGAATTGAACTCAGGACCTCTGGAAGAACAGTCAGTGTGCTTAACCTCTGAGCCATCTCTCCAGCCCTATCTGTTTGTTTAGTTAGGGTCTTTCTCAGTCATCCAGGCTGGTTTTGAACTCAGAGCGTTCCTTCCTCAGTATTCTGAGTGCTGGGATCACAATCCTGTACCGCAATGCCCAGTTCTTTCGTTTTTAGATATAAAGAGACAATTACAGAGTACCAAATATATGCTGATAAGTAGCATTATACAGAAAAGGACAGAGCAAGCAGAATTGACTACAGATGGAATGAAAAACTTAGAAAGGAGGCTAGTATTGGGGCCTACTAAGCTCACAGGGGAGAGAAATAACTCATATGAAGATATTATATAATATTATACTACAGTCACTATACCACAGATCACTTACACACCCATGTTCATTGCTGCTCTGTTTGTAATAGCCAGGAAATGGGACCAGCTTAAATGGCTATCCATAGATGAATGGATAAAGAAAATGTAGGACGTATACATAGGAAATTTTATTTAGCTATAAAGAAAATTGAAATTATGACATTTGCAAGTAAATAATAGAACTGGAGATTGTCATGTTAAGCAAAAGAAGTCAAACACAAAAAAACAAATACTACATGTGTTCTTTCATATACAGAACTTGGACCGTGTCTGTGTGTGTGTGTATGTGTGTGTGTGTGTGTGTGTGTGTGTGTGTGTAGGTCCTGAAATTAGAAAAGGAATCATGGGAAGGAAGGGAAGAAAGATATCTAAGGGACAGATGAGACAGAAGGCAAAGAAAGCCAGATTGGGGACTAGCATTGAGAAGGGGATAAATCCTTATAAAGAATACAAATGTATGTGCATGAAGATGCAATGTTGGAATCCTTTATGTTACATACTAACTTAAAAATAAATTTTCTTTAAAAAACAGTTTTAAGGGTCAGAGAGATGTTTTATAGTTAAGAATGCTTGCGGATAATTTGTAAGGACCAGAGTTTAGATCCCAGCATCTATTAGGCAACTCCCAAATGTCTGTTCATTCCAGCCCCAACTTGACACTCTCTTCTGGCCTCCACAGGCACTCATACAAAAAGATGTACAGACACAGAGGCAGAGATACATAGATAAATAAGTAAATAAATAAGTAAATAAATACTTTGAAGAGTCGTTTAAAAGAAAACAAAAAATGTTTTACAAATCAGGAAATGAAAACTGTAACTACTTTCAAAAAGAAAAAGGTTGCCAGGCGGTGGTGGCGCGCACCTTTAATCCCAGCACTTGGGAGGCAGAGGCAGGCGGATTTCTGAGTTCCAGGCCAGCCTGGTCTACAGAGTGAGTTCCAGGACAGCCCGGGCTATACAGAGAAACCCTGTCTCGGAAAAAAAAAAAAAAAAAAAAAAAAAAACTGGAGATGAGCCGGGCAGTGGTGGCGCACGCCTGTAATCCCAGCACTTGGGAGGCAGAGGCAGGCGGATTTCTGAGTTTGAGGCCAGCCTGGTCTACAGAGTGAGTTCCAGGACAGCCAGGGCTTCACAGAGAAACCCTGTCTCGAAAAACAAACAAAAACAAAAAACAACCAAAAAGAAAAAAAGTCGGTCACCTGTAAAGAAACAAAAGCTAGGGACTAGCTATATGGCTCAGTAGTAGAAATCCTGCCTGGTGTGTGCCCAAGGCCCTGGGTTCAACCTCAGTTCAACAACAACAAAAAAAGGAAAAACAATCCCAGCAGTTGGGAGGCAGAGGCAGGCGGATTTCTGAGTTCAAGGCCAGCCTGGTCTACAGAGTGAGTTCCAGGAAAGCCAGGGCTATACAGAGAAACCCTGTCTCAAAAAAACAAATAAAAAAAAAAGAAAAAACAAAAATCAGAATTCCCATTAGCAAAACTAGATGTTAGAACATTTTAAATTGTGAAAAAAACCTATTGTGAACAGTTGCATTACTTTTCCTAGGTAAACATGAACAAATATATACTCATCTCATACAGGGCACCAATGACACCAGAGTAACAATTTCACTGAACTTGGTGAACCAGTTACTTTATTGGGTTTACTTAAAGGAGAATAGGTGGTACGTTACTTATAGGAGTGTAGGTGACTCAAGGCACCTACATCTGGGAGGCATGTGGAAGAACGTGGGGAAGGATTGAGCCAGCCAGAGGGGTCAGGACAGCACAAGAAGACCTACAGAGTCAACTAATCTGGGCCCATGGGGACTCAGAGTCTGAACAACCAACCAAAGAGTGTGCATAGGCTGGACCTAAACCCCCTATCCATTTGTAGCAGATGTACAGCTTGGTCTTCATGTGGGTCCCCTAACAATTGGAGCAGGGGCTGTCTCTGTCTCTGTTCCTGCCTTTGGGTCCCCTTCTCCTAACTGGGCTGCCTGGTTAGACTTCAGTGGGAGGAGGATGTGCTCAGTGCTTAGTCCTGCTGCAAATTATATTCTAGGGCGTGCTAGCACCCAAGGGAGGCTTCCCCTTCTCCTCAGTGAAAGAGTGGGGGTAATGAGGGGAGGGACTTGTGAGGGTAGGACTGGGAGGAGAGGAAGGAGGGAGGCTGTGGCGGGGTGTAAAGTGAATAAATAAATACATTAATAAAACAAAACAGCTACATCACTAAAAGGTCTCACCTCATCATGAGTGGTGACCTCAAGAAAGCTACATTATGGCTGTCTATCTTTAATATTCTTTTTTATTTTAACTTTGTACTGATTCTTTGTGAGTTTTATATCATGCACCCCAGTCCCACTCACCTCCGTAATCTTCCTATCCACTTTCTGCCCTTACAGACTCCCCCCCACAAAAGAAAAGAAAAAAAAAAACATAAAAAACATCTCATCGTAGAAGCTGCAATGTGTCACAGTGTGTCCCACAGTCCCTTTTGTCCACTCATCGTTACTTGCAAATGTTCACTGCAATGAGTCATTGGTCTGGTTTGAGGCCTCTGGCTTCTGTTAAACCAGTAATACAGGATCCTCACCAGGACTCCTCTTGGATATCCGGTTGCCCTGTGTCATGGAGATCCTGCAGCCCTGGATCAGCAGGACCCGCCCTTTTACGTGTTCCAGCAGTTCATAGATGGGGTAGATGTTGGGGTGGGTCAGCTGAAAGCCCTGAATCTGGGCTGCCCAGTCAAGATCAGGACCCACTTTCTACCAGGCAGCCAGTGAGAGGCAGGGCCAGCTCACCCACTTTCATGACCTTGGGGCCAACTCTCCTGACTGCTGAGAGGTGAGGGAGGAGCCACCTTTAATATTCTGCCTGTATGCTCTAGCACTCCTCCTGGTCACATGCAGTTAGGAGGCAAGATGGAAGTATTAAGAGTACCATTACCTTTACCACAGACACAGTGATCACAGCATTTGTTCTGTTTATTTCATTGCCATGACTGTGGGTCCCAAGTTACTCTCTGTTTCATGCTAGTGATATGATGGTCATACATTCCCAAGACAAAAAGCTGTGCTTGTGAAAGCAGGCAGTTTTACATCAGGGATCTCAGAAACAAGCAATACCATTCTTATCCTTGGCCAGAAGCCAAAAACATCTTTGGTTCTCTACTAGCCACAGGAGAGAAATGCCAGAAGTGTTTGGGGACTCTGCTTTGTGGTCTAGCCTCTTGTTATCTTTCTTTTCCTTTTACACAGTTGCCCAGAAGTCATATGTGACCAAAACTCCAGTGTAGACACTTATCCCCTTGAAGAACTTTGGAACTGGATATCTAGATTTTCATGGTGGAAATGGGGTACATAGATAGATAGATAGATAGATAGATAGATAGATAGATAGACAGACATTATCAGAGTGGTTATGCTATTAATATTTGGACCTTGTGTACTCAACTGCTGTCTTAATTTCATCTCTTTTAATCTGATGGTCCTGCTGCAGAGGTGGGAAGGATATAAGAGGAGACGGGCAAGAGTAACCAGAATGCATTATATACATGTGGGAAATTATCAAAGAACAAAACTTATTCATCAAAACTAATTTAAAAAGGGAACTGCAGCCGGGCAGTGGTGGCGCACACCTTTAATCCCAGCACTTGGAAGGTAGAGGCAGGTGGATTTCTGAGTTCGAGGCCAGCCTGGTCTACAGAGTGAGTTCCCGGACAGCCAGGTCTACACAGAGAAACCCTGTCTCGAAAAACCAAAAAAAAAAAAAAAAAAAAAAAGGAACTGCAAATTTCTTGGTGACAGTACTACAACTTGAACCCAGAATTTAAAATCCAACCAAATTATAAATCAAGTTGAGTATAAAAGATTATTTTCTAAAACTTAAAGACACAAGGAACATCTATTCTTTCTGAGTATGTAACTTAAAGATGTACTCTTACAAAACCAGGGTAAATACCAGAAAGAAAAATATCCAGGGAATTAAAAAAATGCAGACTTAACTCATATTTCCAGTGAGAAAAACAAAATTTCATGGTGACAGCTGTGAGGCAGGCTTGGAAAGCAACCAGAAAGAATGCATCCTAAGAATTAAATAAATTGCAGTCAGGAATGGTGGTTCAGGCTTACAAGCCCAGTACTCACTCAGGAGGCTGAGGAAAGAGGACTGCCTTGGCCACATAGTGAGTTTCGGGCCAGCCCACAGTCCAGTGAAACCCCCTCTCAAAAAAAAAAAGATGAAGAAAAAGGAATGAAATACATTTCAACCAATGGATATGCAGATTAGAAAATAAGAAGCATGCACATGGCCTAAGACTGAGTGCCTACAGCTACAAAAAAGAACACACACACTTATACACACACTCATACACACACACACGGACACATGGACACACACAGACACACACACATACATGCACACACACACACATATATTCAGAAAACATTGATGATTCATCTACAAAAGGCAATCCAAAGCTTCAGTTAAAAAGAAGCAAACAAGCAGAAATAAGCCTTTAATCCCAGCACCTGAGAAGCAAAGACAGGTGCCTGTCTCAGAGTTTGACACCAACCTGGTCTACAGACTGAGTTCCAAGACAGCCAATGGCTACCCAGAGAAACCCTGTTTCAAAAAAAAAAAAAAGCGAACAAACAATATCTCCCTTTCCTGTGCTCCAGATTTTTGCAGTAGATGGTGCTCACAACTGGTCAAACTGCAGAAAATTAGAGGCTGCAAAGTGCTCAGCCCTAATGAGAGACAGTGACATCAACACCTACACCACCACCACCAAAGTTCAGGGACCAAAGCAGAAGCTGGAGCAGGGTGGTGGCTGAGCACACCTTCAGTCCTAGCACTCAGGAGGCAGAGGCAGGCAGGTCTCAATGAGTTCAAGGCCAGCCTGCTCTCCAGAGCCAGTTCAGGGACAACCAGTACTGCTACAAGATAAATCTTGTCTTGAAAAACAAACAATCGAAAAACCAAAAAAAGAAAGAAAGAAAAAGAAACATACATACATACATACATACATACATACATACATACATAACAGAAGCCAGGGCAGAGAGACTGTAAGAGTTCGGAAACTGCCATGAAATAGTGTTTTCTGGACATAACAGGCTGGTTGCAGACATGCACTCACAGTGGCTGACAGCTTATACAAGATCAAGCCAATCAAAATTCCAGCATAGACAGAGGGATTTATAAGGCCCCACCCCGAGCTGAGGAGCTACAGGGAGTTGATGGCTGCTAGGGTAGGAAGAATCAAGTTTTTTCAAGGATATGGCCTCAGATTATATGAACAGTATATGGACTCGGGACCTGGGAGAATGAAGCTGGGAGAACTAGAGGGTGGATTTGATCACAACATATTGTATATATGTATGAAATTCTCAAATTAAAAAATGAAGATGAGATAAATGTAAGAGAAGGAGGTAGATGTGTTGCAAGAATAATCCTTAGAACATTAGAAAATAAAGACTATACAGAAATGTCTAAAATATGAAGTCAAATTTCTTCTTTTTCAGTGATAGTTTGCCTGCATGTATGAGGGCGTGCGATGTACATGCAGTATTCATAATGACCAGAAGAGGGCGTCGGGTTCCCTAGAACTGAGTTATACAGAACCGGGTTACATAGCGATCTCTCCAGAAATGAGCCTGGTTTTCCAGCTCCTACTTTTTTCAGGGGAGAAAGAGGCTGGAATTTGCTACTAGACGAGAATAGCTTTGAACTCACAACGATGAGTTCACCTGCCCCTGCCTCCTGAGTACTGGAGTTAAAGTCCCACCAGGTCCTGTCCTGGAACTCAGTCTGTAGACCAGGCTGGCCTCGAACTCAGAAATCCACCTGCCTCTGCCTCCCAAGTGCTGGGATTAAAGGCGTCCGGCTCTACTATTTTTTAAAGACAGGTTCTTGCTATGCAGCCTAGACTGGCCTAGAACTTGCTACGTAGCTGAGGATGACCTTTAACTTCTGATCGTCCTGCCCCCAATTACTAAGTGTTGAGATTACAGTTATATGCTACAATGTGCAGGGGTTTTGGTTTGGGTTTTTTTTATCTTTGATTTTAGTTTTTTGTTTTTTTTTTCTTTTGCGATATGCTATCATGTAGCCTAGGATAGCCTTAAACTCACTGTGTAACTGAGGATAACAAACTTCTGATCCTCCTGCCTCTACCTCACAACTGCTGGGAATATAGGCATGAGCTACTACACGTGGCTTTAAACGTTTATTTTTAAATATGTAAAACTTATAAATATAATATTTCAATTAAAATTAATTGATAGGGCCGGGTGGTGGTGGCGCACGCCTTTAATCCCAGCACTTGGGAGGCAGAGGCAGGCGGATTTCTGAGTTCGGGGCCACCCTGGTCTACAGAGTGAGTTCCAGGACAGCCAGGGCTACACAGAGAAACCCTGTCTCGAAAAAACCAAAAAAAAAAATTAAAAATTAATTGATAGGAAAGTTCTTGGCAGGTTTGTGGAGGTGGCATATTTTTTAAAATATTCTCACTCCTGAATAGCTTATTAAAAACAGAAAAGAAGCTAGGCATAGTGGTACACACCTGTAACTGCAGCACTCCAGAGATAAGAGACAGAAGCAACGGGAATTTGAGGCTAGCCTGGGGTTCCATAAAGAACCCTATCTGAAACATGCAACAACCAAAACAGAAAATCTGCTACAGAAAACCCCAAACCCCATGGACAATAAGTGTCACAAAACTAGGAAAGAAGATTATTAAATCCAAATATGTGGAAGGGTACATACAGACTACCAACAGCTGTAAAGCAGATGTGATATTAGCCCTGTGTGAAAGCAATGAGCACGTGACAAAGGAAAGCGCCTGAAATGGAGGGAATTTTGCATATTCCAGTAGCTGGTGAGACCTAAAGAGTTTCCCCAAAACTCCATGTCTGCAGCAGTGTGGACCCCACAAGCTCTCCACACTGATTGGCCAAGAGCAGAAGACATTGCCAGAAACAGAATCCCGATTCATCAATATAGTAAGAAGCAAAAAGGACCATGGGACAGGAGAGCTAGAGCCACGAAATGTCTAGTCCCTAAGAAAGGAAGTCACATTTTGGGGAATTACACAAAAGCAACAGAAGAGGGAGCTAGAAGCCACGAAAATGGCAAACCTATTGGGATCCTAGCCTCCACCCTTCTAACCGGTTTCTTTAAAAAAAAAAAAAAAAAAAAAAAAAAAAAAAAAAAAAGATGTAATGGCAGGAGCCTCTAATTCTGGCAGTCAGCAGACCGAGGCAAGCCTGGGCTGCATAAGAAGACCCTGTCTCAAAAGATCAAAATATATAAGCATGAATTTATAAAGTCATGTGAAAATGAGCAATAGCTTTTACTAGAAGAAAAGATTCTAGTGAGGACGACTCACAATGACAACTGACAGCAAAGCGGAAGCACGTGCTTATGAGACATGAACACTATAGCCTGCTATCTCAAAGCAAATCCAAAGTAGACAAAGAAAAGGAGAGAAGATGCAGAAGAAGTCAGGATCTGAAAAACTAAAGCATGGGGTTTATGGAGTCCAGGAAAGAACTGGAAATGAGAGACTAGAAATGAATTCTAAGGCAGAAAGAGCAAATGAACTCAAGATGTAAAAGACAAGATAAGAAGAGGGGACCTGCATAGAACCAAAGGAGAAGAATGAAGTGGTAAAGAGGAAAGCAAGCAAAGACCATCTCAGCACTTGAGAAACTGAGACGGTGTCTCAAATCCTACTCCCCAACCCCCGAAAGAGGAAAAAGAAAAATACAAAGAGAGAAAATAAAAACAAGAAACCAAAACAAAATAAGTCATGTACATATACATATTTCTATATATTTCTCTGTATGTGTGTCTGTGTGTGTCTATGTGTGTCTGTGTGTCTGTATGTGTGTGTCTCTGTGT
>NW_021604642.1:419343-420022 GCF_004785775.1 Grammomys surdaster | reverse complement strand
TGTGTGTCTATGTGTGCCTGTATGTGTGTGTGTCTGTGTGTGTAGTTCTTGCTATGAGTTGCAAAAGAGCAGGATGAAGACTAAAGGAACAGAGAAAATCACTGGGAAGGGGGAAAGAGCAGGAAGTCTAAGAGGAGGCAGCAGAAGCATGTAATACACCCATAAAAGTGAGACCAGAGATGGTGTGGTAGCTCATGTTTGCAATTCCAACACTTGGGAGGCTGAGGCAGGAGGTTCAACACATGTTTGAGGCCAGCCTGGACTATATGGTGAGTTCAAGGACAACCCGGGCAATAAAATAATCATGACGTAAAAAAATAAAATTAAAAGGTTAAAAGGGCTACAAGAAAGCTTTCCTGAAATACAAAGACTTAAAACAACATATTTTAAGCCGGGCAGTGGTGGCGCACGCCTTTAATCCCAGCACTTGGGAGGCAGAGACAGGCGGATTTCTGAGTTCGAGGCCAGCCTGGTCTACAGACTGAGTTCCAGGACAGCCAGAACTAGACAGAGAAACCCTGTCTCGAAAAACCAAATACATACATATATATATATACACATACACATACACATACACATACACATACACATACACATACACATACACATATACATATACATATACATATACATATACATATACATATACATATATATATATATATATATATATATATAT
>NW_021604642.1:319856-419243 GCF_004785775.1 Grammomys surdaster | reverse complement strand
TGGTAAAGAAATGACCAATACTGCAATATATCCTAGTAAAGGTATTCCATTTCATTTTTATTTTATTGTATTTTTTGGTTTTTTGAGACAGGGTTTCTCTGTGTAGTCCTGGTTGTCCTGGAACTTGGTCTGTAGACCAGGCTGGCCTAGAACTCATAGAGATCCCCTTGCCTCTGCCTAAAGCATTAGATTTTTAGTAGGAGATTTCCTACTAGGTGAGGGGAACAAATGAAAGAAAACAGCCAGTTCTCAGATGTATTGACAATGATATTTTATACTGGAAGGAAATAAAACAAAGTTCTCATGATATATAGGAAACACAACATAACCCAAGCAGTCAAATGTCTGACTTGGATCCTCAGGATCTGTTGGCAGTTAATGGTTGCTTCTGTGATGTAACTCATAATACAGTAAATACTGCATCCATGCTCACGCAAGCAACCCCAATTAACCTCAGTGGGTCACAAACACTAATGAAATGTAGCAAAACAAAAGCCATGAAAGTAGAGGGGAACATAATAGTTAGAAGAAAGGGCTCAGTGGGAAGGGGACGAGAGGGTAATGGGGGGTGAAAATACTCACTTGAAATTATCAAAGAATAAAAAATAAATGACTGACACAGAGGTTTCTTAAAAGTAACAATTTTTATTTGTAGCCAAAGTGTTATGAGCTGAATTGCATCCTTTCACCAAACAAAAAAGTTCACATGTTGAAGACCTAGGCCCAGGTACTTGAGAATGAGTGTTTAGCTGAAGGCAAGGCCTTTCCTAAGAGGAGGAGGGCAGCGGGTGGAGCTCCGCCCTGCAGCACTTGACTGGAATTTGCTCAGTCAAAGGCTACATTCCCAGTATCGTCAAAACAACTTTTAAAAGATGTGAATTGTTCACATAAAGACACCAAAGGCATGCCATGGCAGCATACAGTTGAAATTCGAAGGCTAGCCTGAGCTATACAACAATATCCATTCTCTAACAATAAATAGCCAAAAGAAAGCAAGGGAAAGGCTGTGTCACGAATGACCAAGGCAGCCTCTGCCAACCAAGGATAGATGCCTCAGAGAAATCAAACCTGCCAACACCTGACCTTGGGCCTCTAGCTTCCAGCACTGTGAAATACATTTCTGCTGTTTCTGACACCCTGTCTCTGGTGGGCTTTTTAAATGACGTCCTGAGTCTACAAGCTTGTCAACCTACACTCACTCAGGAAATACTGTTCTTGTGGCCCCCTTCTTAAGCAAGCTGCTACAGAACAAACTCTAGAAAAATAAAAACAGCTGGGAAAAACATCCACAAAGGACTGTTTGTGACCATTAGATAAACTAACTAACTAAATATACATAAATCCATGTAGAACTGCAATTCAATGATGGCTGTCAGTATGAAAGTGCAGTTTATAATAACTGCCAATGGAGTACCGGAGCAGACAGGGTGCAAACAGGTTCTCTGGGTTCACCATCCTGTTAGCAGTGGAAGCATTAATATTCCACTCAGAGACAGTTGTGTATGGCATGGAGTATAAAGCTAGTGCATAAATAATATGATAATTTAAGCCTATTATCTCCTGTACTTGTGGATTCTCAAGGATGAAAGAAAGGAGATTCAGAGGTAGACAGCTAAGAAAACCCCTGAAGACCAGAGTTTGAAAAAACAACACATCAATATGTCCTGTCCAGTTTTTCCTTAAAAGGTTTGAAACGCTGATGAACTCAGTACCTGTGAGTATTGCTTCTAGCATCCAGACAGACAGTGGCCTTGAGATACCATTTCCTACAAAAAAGAAACCAGGCCTTTTTAGAGAAGTGATTTCAGGTCTATTCCAGGAAATGTATAAAATGGGCCTGAAGCATCAATTTGGTTTAATTTCTGAGTTCATGGAGATTTTTTTTTTTGGGTCGCTGACATATTTTAAATAGGAATAAATCAAATAACTGCTTTGAAAAAAATTAATGAGAAAAAGCAAACATTTACATTGCTTTCCCTTAACAAACTATACCATTGGCCAACCAAATAATAGGAGAGGAGATGTTTTTCTTTATCCTAGAAAATCGACGAAGAATAATAGAATCCAAATGTCACCATTCTACAACCCTTAATGAATAAATGGATCTAGGCTTTAAGCAACAAATGGCTACTAATACCACAGAGAGACAGTAAACATCATGTGCCTTCTACTAAAAGAATATAAATATCATCTATGAACTAGTCTTGTTAAAAACCCTCTTGCCTGAACCTGATCAAATCAACTAGTAATATAAAAAAAAAATACAAATTAGGCATGTACTGGGAACAACGAGGCAGGATCATGTTCAAGGCTATCCTCAGCTATGTAGAAAGTTGGTAGGCAACCTGGGCTACATGAGACTCTGTCTTAAAACAACAACAAAAAAATATAGTATATAAACTGGCAAAATAGCTTAGCAGATAACGACGCCTGCCATGGAAGTGTGCTGACACATATGTATCATGTACACACCAATAATACATCTGTTAAAATATTTAAAGAAAATACAGTACAGGGAATATGGTAATCTAGATAACAGAGACACAATCAACAACACCCAGACTTAGCGACTATATAGGTCAAGTGGTCCAGTTTCTGCAGTAAACAAGTTGCAAGAGAAAAAAGTTCAGAAAAGGATTGGGGGTGTGGCTCAGTGTTCTAGAGCTTACCTAGCATACAGGGAGCACTGGGTTCGATCCCCTGCAGTGTTTAAAGAAAAAGAAAGGCCAGGGTTGTGGTGCACACTTTTGATCCCAGCACTTGGGAAACAGAGGCAGGTGGAAGTCTACATGGTGAGTTCTAGGACAGCTAAGGCTACACAGAGAAATCCTGTCTCAAAAATAGAGGTGTGGGTTAGGAGAAGAAAGAAGAAAATATATTAGCTAGTTGAGTAAGTGTAGGGGCCAGTGCAGTCAGAATGCTAGGGTGGGGGCACTGTTTTGTTTTTAACGATTTTTTTATGTGCATTGGTGTTTTGCCTGCATCTGTGTCTGGGTGAGGGTGTTGGCTCCCCTGGAACTGGAGTTACAGCTGGTTGTGAGCAGCCATGTGGGTGATGGGACTTCAACCCAGGTCCTCTGAGAGATCAGCCAGTGCTCTTACTCACTGCACTATCTTTCCAGCCCCTTGATTTTTTTGTTTTTACTATTTTAATTTAAAACTTAGGTCTAGATTGGAGACATGACTCAGCAGTTAAGAGCAGTGGCTGATCTTGCAGAGAACCAGAGTTTGGTTCCCAGTACCCATGTAGAAGCTTACAATTGCATGTAATTCCAGTTCCAGGGTGTCTGATACCCTCTCCTGTCTCTGTGAGCACCAGCCACACACATGGTACAGATTCAAACATTTGGGCACTCACACACACACATAAAAATGTAAAAAACAAATCTTTTTAAAAATTAGATCCATATGCACTGGTGTTGGAAGATGTCCAAATTCTGTAGTAATTTTTTTTAAAAAATCAGAACAGTATGTTCAGTAGGCTCAAATTTTTCTTTAATAAAATATATAAAACTGGGATTATGTAAAGAGACTTCATATAAATATACAGCAGTCCACAGAGCTGTTCTCAGGGCTGCTATTACAGAGGAGTTGCCTGTTTGAAATCTCATGGGCATGTTTTACTTTTGTAATTAGCAAAAATGCTCAAGGAAAGGCAGATGGAGGGAAATGAAAGAAGGAGGGAATAGAAGGAAGAATAGAAAATCTCATAGGTCTTAAGAACCCTTCAGATTATAAACTGAGGCATTCTTCTGACTCAATCACAATTAAACAATGAGCAACACTAGGCTTTGGTAAATAGTAAGAACCACTTCCTAAAGTGACTCTCAGAGTATTTTGTATCCATGTTTAAAATCCATAGTTTGGACTGGCTAGCCCACTATGGTTACCCAGTAAAATTTACAGACTGAGCTGGGGATTGTTGTTCTGCTGGATAAAGCACTTATCCAGCATGAGCATGGCCAGGGCCTCAAACTCGGCACTACAAATAGTCTAAAAGCATGAAAATTCACACACCTTCAGGCATGGATTCCTGATGGGGTCTGGTGGGGCAGTCAGTACTTAAAAAACAAGCTACTGCTTCAAGTTTTAGCAACTTTCTTCTCTTTAACTTTGATGCTTTGAAGGAGGCAACGCCCTTATCTTTCTGTTTATCCTATATGCCAGTAGCTCTCAAGAGTATAGTCCCCAAACCACCATAAACAAACTTTTAGGCCCCATCTAGACCTACCAAGTAGGAATATCTCTGGGCAGGATGCAGCAGTTTTCTGATAAGGTCTCTAGCAGGATTGCCAGATAAAACACAGAGGACTCAGCTAAGTTTGAAGTTTAGATTAATGATGTATGAATTTTTACCAAAAATATTTGTAGCAATTGAGACATACTTATATTCAAATTTAATAGAACATTCTGGCTTTTCGGGGGTGGGTGGGCGTTGGTTGTTTTCTCAGTCTGGAAGCTTCCCTTCCAGGGTGTTGTGCTCCGTGTTTGCTTGAGAAGGACTAGGGCAGAGGTAAGGCAGGAGGCTTGCATTCTGACTGACACGACTGCACTGTTTTTCAAATTCCATAAAAATGATTGTCATCTCCTTAAGACAGACAAGACTCATGACAAGGAAGCAGAGATGTGGGGACAGACAGTCAGCCTGAGGGCCTAAGGTAAAGTTTAGGAGCAGAAGAGGCCTGGATTTTACCAGAAAATTCTACCATTCTAAGTGACTTCAGCTCCAGAACTCATGAAGCCCTGCCTGCACACCAAGATGATTGTGAATGAGAAAGGGATGGGGTAGGCATTGGGCTTGGGGGGCAAGGCATCTGAGAAAGGACAAAATATCCTTTAAACTTTTTTTGTGTTTGTTTATTCATTTGTTTCAGACAGGATCCATATGTAACCCAAACTGATTTCAAACTCATTATGTAGCCCAGGCTAGCCTTAAGATTGCAATCCTCCTATTTTTATGCCCCAAGTGCTGGCATCACAATGTGCATCAACATACTTGTTAGGAAAAAAAAAACACTTTCTAATGGAGTGAGAACATGGCTTCTTCATATTCATAAGACAGGAAAAAGGCTGACTTCGACGGCCAAGGTCAATTTGTGCTCACATCAGGCTGATGGTCACTAACTCTAAAGGTAAAAATTGGAGAAGAGATACTTCCTTAGAGGATAAGGAGGCTCCTGGGCAATCCTGTCCCTGTCCTGTCAGTGTTTAAGGCAATAGTTCCCAATCAGGGGAGATTTTAACCCTTGGCAATGTTTGGAGACATTTTTGGTTGTCAAAACATGGTGTGGGCATCTTGAGACATCCTGAGACACTCTTCAACTGCACTCACAGCCTAAGATGGTCAAAAATGTCAAGTTCCAAGTCCCGGAAATGACTCTAAAGTACATTAATGAGGAGAATGAGCTTCCTCCTTCCCCACGGCCTCTTCTCCCTCTTCTCCCGCCTCTCCCACCGCAAGACCTGGACTCTCCTCTCCCATGAGGATAAGCTACGTATGCACATTCCTGTAACTCATAAGGGAGATAATGTGTCAGGATTCTAATCTGTACAATGTGGGTAAAAATACTTAGCTCATATGGTTGTTACAGAGACAAAATGAGTAACTTAACAATTTAAATTCAGGTATTTATTGAGCACCTACATTATGTGCCAGGTATTCAGAGCCCACACACAGTCTTTGTTAGTGGGGAAGAGTCAGACCTAATCCCCTTGCTTCCTTCCCAGAGAATTAGAGGGAGCAGTCAATACCTTCTTTAGAAGAGCTACCTGAGCATTCGCTTCTGAGGAGAGCAACAATACCAACCAACCAGAGCTCCCAGGGTCTAAACCACCAGCCTGGGAGCACTTAGGGAGGGACCCATGGCTCCAGCTGTACATGTAGGGGAGGATGGCCTTGTAGGCATAGGTGGGAGAGGAAGTCCTTGGTCCCATGAAGGCTGGATACCCTAGTGTGGGGGAATTCGAGGATGGGGAGGTGGGAGTGGGTGGGTGGGTGGGTGGGCGCACATCCTCATAGAAGCAGGAGAAGGGAGGATGGGATAGGGGGTTCCTGGGTGGGAGGGAAATGGGGAAAGGGGATAACATCTGAAATGTAAATAAAGAAAAAAGAAAAAAAAGAAGAAGAGCTACCTGAATCTGTTCTATCAGTCTGTGGTGATTTGCTAATCTCACCTTTACTTCCAAACACGACACCAAAGCTAACATACCATATTTATCTACTTCATGTGTTGACAGCTTCATATATGTCCATAATGAGTAGTCATTACATACATGTCATTTTCAACCTCATGACTCTCCTCCTCCTCTCTCCCATGCTGAAACCCCTGTCTTCTTCCCAACAAATTCCCCAGACATTTCTCTAATTTAAAAAATAATCATTTAAAAATTAGATCTAGGCTAAGCTAGAGAAATGGCTCAGCAGTTAAGCAGCTCTTGCCGAGGACCAGACTTTGGTCCCCCACCCAAACCCCAATTCCCATGTCTTGTGGAGGAGGGGAGCCAGCCACCAGCACGTTGGTCTTAATCATCAAAAGAAGCTCGGGCCTGGGGGCGTGGCTCTGTAACAGAGCTCACACCCCTGGTTTGTGTTTTGTTTTTGTAAACAGTGTACCTACCCTCCAGAATTCTCTTAGCAAAGCACTCCCTCCCCCCCCCTCCTTTCCTTCTTTATTAACAAGCCCTGGGAAGTTTTAGCAAAGACAAATTAACATTTTTGCATGTTTTACCTTTTACCAATCTGTTCTGGCATGTTTGTAATACCAGAACCACCTAGAAAAAGAAAAGCGGGTCATTTCCCTCACTAGCAACTGCCATTCCTACTTCCCTAGAGCGGCTCCACATTCTTTAGTGGAGACAGCAGATTCGCACTGATTTTATGCAAAGTGTTGCAGTAACTGCACTGTCAATTTCCCCGAGGTTGCTCAGTGATGACTTAGAATGTTAGCCATCATATGATCACAGAGGATGGTCATATAATAAATCAGACCTGATTTATCACCAGAATTTATAATACCACACCTAGATCCGGGGACACATCCACGACGTTAATCTAGCCAGTGTTCAGCCTGACCTGATTAGTAGCAGACCAGAAGAGCCAGGATGTCTGCAGTCAGTACTTCAAATGAGTTAAGCCTTTCCACCCTTGAGACTTCTGTCTATTGTCACAGTGTGAAGTGGCCCCCTCCCCCTTTAATAGCCCTAACCTCTTCAGCAACCAGGATTTCCCTGGCCCATCCTCCTGCAAACTTCTTTTCTGAAGCCCTTGATCTTCATTCACAGTTCTTACCATGAATTCAATATGTTCATTATTCAGTTCCAAACAAGGCAATTTATAGAAGAAAGTCAAGATGCCAAAAATGAAGAAGTCTGTTCTACTAAGGAAATAGAAATAAAATATTAATGTGATGCTTCTCACAAAATTAATGAAAATTACAATATCTGGTACTGGTGAAGATTCATGGAAATGGGCACTTTTGTTCAATAGAAACGTGAGCTTTTGTAACCTTTTAGAAAAATCAAGCCAGGCAGTGGTGGCGCACGCCTTTAATCCCAGCACTTGGGAGGCAGAGACAGGCGGATTTCTGAGTTCGAGGCCAGCCTGGTCTACAGAGTGAGTTCCAGGACAGCCAGGACTACACAGAGAAACCCTGTCTCGAAAAACCAAAAAAAGAAAAAAAGAAAAAAAGAAAAATCATCTGGTAATATTTAATATTTGCTAAAGTTTAAAATATATACACATATCCCTTATATACTAAGACAATTCTCCCAGAGCACCTTAAATGTGCATGTACGAATATGTTTGTGGCCACAGGAAACTGAAGGTGAATAATAATATGATATAAATTAAGGAACATGATTGACTAAGCCTGCATTACTGAGGAAATGCCCAAATTAATAACATATTATTTATAATTTTGCCGGTGATAATATTGCTACAGTAAATACCCTTTCTCTTGATGATTTTTATTTTTCAATTGGTGTCTTCACCTAGAATACAGTAGACAACTATTAGAGAGCTAGGTATGAGGTTGCAGATGTGTTCAGTTGATAGACTGCTTGCCTAGTATGCAGGATTTGATCCCCAGCACTGTATTACTGGTGATAGTGGTACATATCCCAGCACTCAGGAGGTGAAGACAGTAGGAGCAGGAGTTCAAAGTCATCCTTGGCTTCATAGTGAGTTTGAAGTCAGCATGGGTCACCTGAGACCCTGTCTCAAAAAACCAGAAACAACAAGCAGAGGCTGGAGACACAGGTCAGTTGGTAAAAGTGCCCGCTACAGAGTCATAAGGCCTAGAATTTGGATCCCAGCACCCATATAACTAGCCAGGCATTGTATGCATGCCTGTATTCTCAGCTCTGAGGCAGCCAGAGATAGGAACATTGCCGGGTTTGCTAGGCTGGCTGGATTCCAGCCTAGGTGACAAACTGTGAGGCCTAGGTTCAAGGAGAGACCCAAGATATATGACTCAAAGACTCAAAGAAATATGAATAAATCTAGGATGGGCACAGTAGCTCATACAGGCAGGTACCTGTGAGTTCCAGGCCAACTAAAGCTAGGCTACATGGCTATACTCTATCTCCAAATAATAAATAAATAAATAAATAAATAAATAAATAAATAAATAAATAAATGCTTTATTACAGAGAAATACATGTCAAGCAATGTTACAATGTATCTTCATAAAACAAAAAACAAAGACATAGAAAAAGTCTTGAAGTGACTCAAAGTCAAAAACACATCACTTACAGAGAGCCCCAGTCTGAATGAGACTGCATTTCTCACTTGAAGCCATGCAAGACAGAATGAAGTAGAACATCTGTCAAGTGCTGAAGCAAATGAACTGTCAGAACACAGCAGAACACATGATGAACTTAGAGCTGTGCCCACATGTAGAAAACTGCAACCTCAAAAAATGATAAGGGTCGGTGAAAAGAACTGAGAACGGACTAAGAGAGCTTCCGTGGCCAAACTAGAACAATGTAAGCAAGAAAATGAAGAGGTGTTAAATTATAACCCAAACTATAAAATACATACCCATAAGTCCATGCTGATACATATAAATGACTGTTACACTGAACAAACAAATAGTAGACCGATACATTTGGAAACACATGCATGAGGAAGAATAGACAAATGACTTATTCTAAGAATATCTATAGACACTCTTCCCTCAAAGAAGTGAAGTGTAACTCTATTCTTTCACTTTGGGCATACATACTGACTTCCAGAAGTCTAGTATAGAAAGAAGGCAGGAGTAACTTTATTGTGAAGACAACGAAGTCGGACAAATACTACCTCGGCCAGGTTATAAAGATCAACACTGACAGTGGTGGGCCATTTTGAAAGTCGATATCTGTGACACAACATGGTGAAAATTTGTCTACTTCTGTAGTCTTCCCCAAGTTCATAACTCAGTTTAATAGTGAAAAATGCATCACACAGATTCCATGATTTTACAAAACTGACAAGTAGTCACCAAAACCATCAAGGTTTTAAAAATAAGTGAGTGAAAAACAGTCAGAATCCAGAGGAACCAAGGAAGCAGGATGACTAAGTGCAATGTGATGTTCTGGACAGGATCCAGGAACAGATGGAAAACAACAGATAAGAGCAACTAAGGGACCCTAGGGGCTAAGGAGATGGCTCTGTCTGCAAAAGAGGTAGTGACACAGCATGAGGACATGAGTTCAAATCACCCCCTGGAAGAGGCCATTCCCTATATGCCTATAGTCCCGGTGCTGTACGTGCTGGAATCTGAGTTTCTGGGGCCTGGTGGCCGCTGGCCTAGCTCTAGGTTCTGTGAGTCTCTCTAAGGGAATGAGGTGGAGAATGAGTATGACATCTGACAGCCACCTCTGGAAAACATTGTCCTCTCACCTCCGCCTGTGTTCACAGCACCACCCCACTACTGCCACGTACGCACAACAATAACTGATTTTAAGTTAAAACTTGGGGGGCAGATGCAAAAGGATTTCAAGTGTAAGGCCAGCCTAGGTTACATAGTAGGACCCTGTGTATATGTATGTGTGTATATATGTGTGTGTCTATATATATATATATATATATAAAACTAAAAATTCACAGGGAAAAAATAATGATATAGAAAGAGAGAAACATGAGAAACAAACAGGAAACAAGGGCTAAAATGTCAGAGTCCAGGCTTAAGATTATGAGTTTGTGTTCTCCAAAAATGTATGTTGAAGTCCTCAAGCTCAGAACCGTTAAGTGACCTTTTGTAGTAATAGAGTCGATGTACAAAGAAGCCATTAGTGGGCTGGAGAAAAGGGACTGCGATTAAGAGCACTTGCTGCTTTTGCAGAGGACCCAGGTTCAGTTCCCAACACTTACATGATGCTTTACAACCATCTTTAACTGCACAGTGCCAGGAGATTTGATATCCTCCTCTGGCTTCCATGACACCAGGCACACATGAGATGTACATACACATTGACATGTGTATGCAGACAAAACATCCACACACATAATTTTTTTAAAAAAGCCATTAGGGTGAGTCCTAGACCTAAAAAATCCAATTTCCTCCTTAGAAATCAGAAGGCAGAAATCTAAAGAAATGTATAGAGACAGAGAATAGCATTTGGAGACTGATGCAGAGGAAAGATGGCCCTGCGAAGACAGGACAGAGATTGGAATTAAGCTGCTGCAAGCCATAGAACACCTAGGGCTACTCCACCAAAGCCATCACAACGATTCTTCAATCTAAGCTGGACCAGGCAAAGAAAAATCCTCCTCCAGAGGCTCTGCCAACAACTCCCCACTCCAGAAGTGTTCTATGGCTCGAATCACAGCAATCTTAGGGACACTGATGTGATTTGATGCCTAAAAATGTAAATGGCCCAGTTAAAATATAGAGACTGGTAGACTAAATTAAAAAAAATCACAAGCCAAATATATATCATTTGCAGGAAAGTCACATAAAATGTAATACAGTTATCTTGGGGAAAAAAAGATGGGCAAAAAACTGTATCCCACAGAGAAGTATGGGTTAACTTGATATATCAAAACCTAGTGTACATCCACTACAGTATGGTCAGCTGAGGAAATCAAGTTGGAGGGTACTTTACATGTGTGTGTAAAATAAAGAGACTCATTTTTATAAGAAAATATTCATTATTAGGGCTGGAGAGATGACTCAGCAATTAAGAGCACTTGGCTGCTTTTGCAGACCATCCAGGTTCTAGTTGCCTTATACCTCCAGCAGGGAAGCTACACCTCAGGCCTCTGTGGCCACCTACACTCACATGCACATACTTCCACACAGGCACATAAATAATAATAAAGCAAATCTTTTTAAAAAATCCACTATCAACATCATATACTTTCTACATATGCATACACACACTCATAAATACTATGTAAAAGGCCATGTATATTGGTGTCTCAATGTCCAAGTGGACAGTAGGAGGTTGTCAAAGGGGAGACATCATGATGATGATGGCAATTATGATAATTAATACTTTGCAAACAGGAGCACACTAGCCAAGTCTTTTGAGGCAAGGACTTATTATGTAAAGCAGGCTGCCTGGAGCTTGTAGCAATCCTCTTGCCCTTGCTTGCTCCTGAGTGCTGGGACTGCAGGCGTATGCCACCATGATGGGCAGATTTTAATAATCTTATGAATTTCTAGTGGCTTAATCAGGACACATAAGCATAAGCACACAGAGGTAGGGAATGTGTTTCTCAAGCTGTTGCTTTGCTGAACTTTGTGTTCTTCTAAAGATATTCTAAATTGTTAGTGAGAAGTTAAAAGTAGGTAAAAACAAATCAGTGGTCCTGTAGAATTCCTTCTTGGAGATGCTTACCGAGTTAGACACCGTGGTTATTTGCATATTTTCCCAGTTCCCGTGGTAGTTGGCTCTTTTTTTATACTGTGGGAGAGCTTTTACATATTATCTGTCTTTTATATGTATCTCTATATATACAAGATAGGAAAGAGAGTATTAACTTGATCATCTTGTATCTTTGAATTACTTTGCTTGTTATGATGAGAATATACTAGCTTTTTAATCTGAAATACACTTGAAATTAGCAGCAACATTAACAACAAACTGAACTGAAAAACCCACCTTTTCTCACCAAGGAACTATTGTTCCTTTCTCTACTTTAGTAATAGTGTCATCACTTTTACGAGAGATCTGTCATGCTAGGTCACTCCTGTAATCCTCCACCCTTCTTAATTAGTCATCGAATCCAGATTCTAGTTATAAATATCCCTACCCTCCTCTAATTAATCATAAGTCCTATCCTAAATCTTTTCTAAAATCCCTTCCCTTCTCCAGCGCCCTGGTCAATAAGGCTTCTGTCAGTTTAGACTTTTGTCATCTGAGTGTTTCAATAGCCTTTCCTGTAATCCCCTCTGTTACCCCTCCACCTATTCTCTTTCAATAATGCACTCAGTGTATAGCTTTCTAAAAGGTGTCAGTGTATATTGGGGCATAGCAATGCACATATCATTATTATTATTATTATTATTATTATTATTTTAATAGTTACAGTTTTGAATTCTTTTTTGTAGATTTATTTATATTTTTGTAGATTTTATTTTACATATATGAGTACTCTGTAGCTGTCTTCAGACACACCAGAAGAGGGCATCAGACTCCATTACAGATGGTTGTGAGCCACCCTGTGGTTGCTGGGAATTGAACTCAGGACCTCTAGATGAGCAGTCAGTGCTCTTAACTGCTGAGCCATCTCTCCAGCCCCTAATAGTTGCACTTTAATGTCAATATAAATAAAACATATCCTAAGTTCATGATTCCAAAGACAAGACATCAAACTGTGAATGGAAAATACAGTAAGTGAAATGTGGAAAGCACCACTTCACAGTGTAGGATACAAACTGTATGTGTCTTTAAAATGGCGTTCCTACCCTACCTTTCCACTGTCGCCTTAAGGAATGTGCCCTTTTGTTAGAGAAAGCCTTCAGACTGCTCCCAAACATTCCATATCCCTTCTTCCGTCCCTGCCCTTTGTCCTCATGTCGTCGTCCCTAACGTCTGCCTACTAGACATCTCCTTATATAAACTCTACTGCTTGTTCAGCTGAAAACCAAACACAGACCTTTTATCAAAGTTACCTAGGAAGCAGAGGCAGGAAGATCACAAGTTAGAAATCTACCTGGTGAACTTAGTGACACCACCTCTTAAAACTTTTGTTTTAAAGGCTAAGGGTATAGCTTGGTTGTAGGGTGCTTGCCAAGATGCATGAGACCCCAGGTTTGATCCCTAGCATTGTTCTCTCCTCAAAACCTTTAGCTCAAATATTTCTCCACTGAGGAATTCTCCTCAGACATTCTCCAGCTCACATATTGTTTCCCCACAGCATACTTTATAATATGGCCATTATTTGTTTACATGTGCTCCCCACAGGACTACTTCTTACTTAACTTTTATCCTAAAGACTTACAAGGTACATGGCATTAATGACTTATTTCCACCTTGCAGCTTACTGTGACATTTCAGTCAATGACAGATGCAAACAGGATGGATACACTCTACTTCCGGCCTATGTTCTGTCTGCAATGTGAGTATGTGGAAGCACAAAATGTTAAGATAATAATGGAACCACCTCATGAACTGCTTCTCAGATTGCATTCCTATTGTTAATTGTCATAATACTATACTCTCAAAATTTAAATTGACTGAAAAGATTAAAGTCTGGAATCTAGAGAGAGTGTTCCCTAAAGGCAATCTGTGCTGCATGTTATTTATTATATGTTCCTTTCTTCCTTTCTTTCTTTCTTTCTTTCTTTCTTTCTTTCTTTCTTTCTTTCTTTTTTTTTTTGGTTTTTTGAGACAGGGTCTTTCTGTGTAGCCCTGGCTGTCCTGGAACTCACTCTGTAGACCAGGCTGGCCTCGAATATATGTTCCTTTCTTATAGACATTACTCTTGGTCACCTGGAAAAGACTATACAGCCCTTCCTTAATGTTTTAAGTATAGAAACAGAGCAGGTTAGAAAGGTCTGATTTATATCATTTAGCATAATGTCTCTTTTTTATTTTGTTTTGATGCAGGGTCTCATATAGGCTAGGCTAGCCTTGAACTCCCCATGTAGCTGAGGGTGGCCCTGAACACTCGATGTTAGGAATCAGACATCTTTCTCATAACTATAGATTCCAGCTGTTCTAAAGGTCAATCATAAATGTGTCACAGAAAATCTACCTTAAAACTCAGGGGCTAGTGAGCTGGCTCAATGAACAAAGCTCTACAAGTGCTGGCACCTCAGCTTCATCTCCAGAACCCACATAAAGCTAGACAGTGAAAAACAACTCTACACAGTATCCTCTCACCTCTGAAAGTGCACCTGACATGCACACTCCCAACAACAAGTACCACCACCACCACCACTACTACTACTGCTACTACTAAATTTTGAAAGAAAAGTTCAAAGTCTAAGGGTGTAGGTCAGTTGGTGGAGTGCTTGCCGAACATGCATGAAGCCCTGAGTTCACCAGCTCCACAGAAACTGGGTGTGGTATACACACCTCTAATCCCAGCTCTCAGAGATATAGACAGGAAGATCAAATGTTCAAGGTTATCCCTGGCTACACAGTAAGTTGAAGTCAGCCTGAGATGCATGAGACCCTGTCTCAAAAAAAGCAAGGTTTGGGCTGGAGACATGGCTCAGTGGTTAAGAGCACTGACGGCTCTTCCAAAGGTCGTGAGTTCAATTCCCAGCAACCACATGGTGGCTCAAAACCATCTGTAATGAGATCCAATGCCCTCTTCTGGTATGTCTGAAGACAGCTACATTGTACTTGTATAAATAAAACTAAATAAATAATATTTTTTAAAAGCAAAGTTTGGTGGGGATTAACTGCAATTAAGCATGAAGTTTCTTTTGGGGATTATGAAATTTTTGAAAAGTGATGGTGATGATGCCTGTGCACATACTAAAATACATTCAATTACATATGTTAAGTGTGTGGACTAGATGGTATATAGATTGTATATCAAAAAGTCTAAAATCAAGAAAGTAAAAAGATAATTGACAGAATGGAAGTAAATATTCACAAATTTGCCTATCTGATATTTGTCTAGTTTCCAGAATACATATATAAAGAACACTTGCAAATCACCAACAAACATATTTACAAATTTTAAATTGCATATGTGTATGTACATGTGTTCACCTGAAAGTGTTTGCCCATAGAGGCCAGAGGCATCAGACCCACTGGAACTAGAGTAACAGACAGTTGTAAAATGTTTAGTGTGAGTGCTGGGAACTGAACTCAGGTCCTCTACAAGAGCTCTAGATCCCTGAGCCATCTCTCAGGCTTCATAAAAAGATTTAAAAAAAGCAATATGGCCCCAGTAAAATGGCTCAACAGATAAAGGCATTTGCCACCAACCTGATGGCCTAAGTTTCTATCCTTGGAACCCAAATGGTACATGGAAATAGAGAACAAACTCCTGTAAATTGTCTCATGATCTCTACACATGTGTTACACACACAAACACACACTAAATGAAAAATGTTAATTAAAAATAAAATAAAGCCGGGTGGTGGTGGTGCACGCCTTTAATCCCAGCACTTGGGAGGCAGAGGCAGGTGGATTTCTGAGTTCGAGGCCAGCCTGGTCTACAGAGTGAGTTCCAGGACAGCCAGGGCTACACAGAGAAACCCTGTCTTGAAAAACCAAAATAAATAAATAAATAAATAAATAAATAAATAAATAAATAAAAACTAAAATTATGTGAGGACATAGATCAATGATAGAGTGCTTGCTTAGCATGCATAAGACCCTAGATCCAATCCTCAGTAACACACAAAATAGTATTAGCACATAGCACCCGAGAGATGGCTTAACAACCAAATGTTCTTGCCGTCAAGGCTGAAGACCTGAAGTCAATCCCTGGAACCCATATAGTGGAAGGAGAGAAGAGAGTCCCACAACTTATGGGACAAATTGTCCTCTGACCTCCACATATATGCTGCTACATATGCACACAGGATAGATGATAGATAGATAGATAGATAGATAGATAGATAGATAGATGATAGATAGATAGATAGATAGATAGATAGAAGTAGATGTAACAAACATTTTAAAATTTTAGCATATAATTATTATATAAAATAATGGACTTCACTATGACATTTTCATATATACATATAATGCAAATTTGATCATATTCACTCTGAGGACAACTCTAGATTCCATATGTACATGATGTAAGAGAAAATATATGATATTTGTTTTTCTAAATTTGGCTTATTTTATTTAACATGATGATACACCCAATTTTCTGAAAATAACAACTTTTCTTTGATAATAATAATTTGGCGAGGGGGTGGTGGGGGATGGGGTAAGGGGACAACATAGGAAATGTAAATAAATCATCCAATAAAAAAAAATAATTTGGCGAGATGGTTAAGTGGCCAAGAGCACTTACTACCTTTGAAGAGGATTTGGCTTCAGTTCCTTGCACCCGCATCCACAACTGCCTATAACTCCAGTTCTGGAACATCCAATGCCTTCTTCTGGACTACGTGGTGCACAGACAGACTTACAAGCAAAACACTTATACACATAAAATAAAAATATTTGAAAGGATTTACTTTTTATTTTATGTATGAACATGTTTCACCTGTATGTATGTCTGTGCAGCATGTAACACAGTCACCACAGAGACCAGAAGAAAGTATTGAATGCTATGGAACTGGAGTAACAGATGGTTATGACTTGTCATGTAAGTGCTGGAAATCAAACCCTCTGCAAGAGCAGTTAGCGCTCTTAACTACTGAGCCATTTCTCTAGCTCCCCTAAAAATGTTTAAATTAATTTACTGTGTGGGTATGTGTGTGAGTGTGTGTTTGTGCATGTGCCCATGTTCACAAGTATACATATGCATGTAGAAATCAAAGGTTATCTTCACCTAGGTTTTTTTGGGTCAGGACCTCTCACTAGAACCTGAGGCTTGTTAGGCTGTCTGGACAGTGAGCCTCGAGGATCCCCCTGCCTCTTCCTTTCCAGCACTGAGACTACAAGCCTGTGCCATTATACCCAATTATTTTTCCATGGGTGCTGAGATGGAACTCGGGTCCTCATGCTTGTGTGGCAAGCACCTTACCAACTGAGACATTTCCCAGTCCCTTGGTTTTCTTTCTAGCTGAATAAATTAAAACTTCACTGTATACGAGAACCACATTTTTTATCCATTCATTTGTTAAATGTATGGATTTGTAATGTACCTAGACTTATTTCATATATTGGCTATTGTGATTAATGATATAATAAACACAAATGTGAAAGTAAATCTGCTGTGCATTGACTTAGGTTCCTTTGGGTGTATACACAGTGATGCTATAGTAGACAATGTGGTAGTTCCATCTGGAATTTGAGACCCTCCATTCTCATTTGCGTAGTGGTTAGAGTAATTCTTATTCCTATCCACAGTGAAGGTAGAGTCTTTTTTCTCTGCATTCTCTCCAGATACTATCTCCAGATAATGATAGCCATTCTGATTGGGGTGAGATAAATCTCCAAGTAGTTTTGCTATCCATTTCTGTGGAAGCTAGATAGTTTGAACATGTTTCCCTGTATTGTTTGGTTATTTGCTTTTTTTTATTTCAAAAGTTATTCTGCCCATTTATTGATGGGATGATTTGGTTGGATTTTTGGTGATTAAATTTTTAGAGTTCGATATAGACTCTAGACTTTTATTCTGTCAGATGTGTAGCTAGAGAAGACTTCCTCCCATTCTGTTGGCATTCCCATTCTGGCAATTCTTGCTAATATTTCCTGAGCTATCAGACTCCTATTCAGAAAGTCACTGCCTATGCTTAATCTTGAGTGTGTCCCATATGTTTTCTTCCAGAAGTTGTAAATCCTTAGATATAGTTAGGAATTTCAAATTTTGAACTATTTTATTTTTCTATGTGTGTTTTGTGTGGATGGATGTCTGTGCACTATGTGCATACCTGGTGCTCATGGAAGCCGGATGGTATCAGATCCCTGTGACTGGAAGTTGGTTGTGAGCCACTGTGTAGGTGCTGAGAATTGAACTCAGGTCCTCTGAAAGAGCAACTAGTTCTCTTAAGTACTTAACTCTCTCTCCAAAGCCAGGAATGTCAATTTTAAAAGTATCACTAGGGAAAAAATCAACTGGAATATGTGATGATGTGTTGTACAAATTGTTTTTGTTGTTTATAGTGGTGTGTCCCTTATGAGGAGTATAGATTGATATGTCCTAAAATAAGAACTTAACAAAAAAAGAAATCTTTTCTGTCTATGCATAAAAAGTTTCTATTTGCTTGCTGTGCAAATCTGAGAACCTTCGTTCAAATCCCTAGTGCCTGTGGAAGAAAAAGCTGGGTGTGGATCCTGGAGACTCTGCTTTTAAAGGCATTTTTTTCCTCCAGAAAAGATATAAAAATAGTCAAGAAATACATGAGAAGATGCTTAACATATCTAGCCATTAAGAAAATGTAAATCTAAGGCACAATTATAGACTGCTCGTGTCGACTAGGGCAGCTATGACCAGACACATGCTAAGTCAAAATGCAGAGAAATGCAATACCTGTAAGTTGCTGGTGAAGTGTAAAATGGTACAGCTGCCTGGGGAAAGACTTTGGCAGTTCCTCAACAAGTCACTCCTAGTATTATCAAAAGACCCAGCAACTCCATTTTATATGTATAAACAAAAGAACTAAAGGCGTGTACTCAAAGGAAACTTTATCAAATATGCACAGAGGCAATCTTCACAATGGCTGAAAGGTGGAGGCCACTCAAATGGCCATCAGTGTATAAATGAACAAACAGTAACATGCTGATCATCACGGCTGGTTGATGCATACTAGAACATGAGTGAACTTTGAAACCACTGTTCTAACAGAAAGAAGCAAAACAGAACAGGCCATGTGCTGCATGATTCTATTTATACAAAATACCTAGACTAGGTTAATCCATAGAAACGAAAAAACAGATGAGTGGTTGCTAGGGTCCAAGGGCAGGGTGAAATGAGGAATGATACAAAGCTTCTATTTGGGATGATAAAACTGTTCTAGAACTAAACAGAGATAATGATTCCACAGCGCTGAATATATTTTTATGCTACTGGACTGTACCCTTTAAAACAGTTAAAATGATATGCTTTGTATTATGTATATTTCATCACAATAAAAAAAGAAAATTCTAGCCAGGCAGTGGTGGCGAACACCTTTAATCCCAGCACTTGGGAGGCAGAGGCAGGCGGATTTCTGAGTTCGAGGCCAGCCTGGTCTACAGAGTGAGTTCCAAGACAGCCCGGGCTATAAAGATAAACCCTGTCTTGAAAAACCAAAAACCAAAAACCAAAAACAAAAAAAAAAAAAAAAGAAAATTCTGACTTGAAAAAGGTTGGAAGAAAGCATTAGAAATGACTAACTGTAAATAAAATGTTGGCTTACTTATGCCAACATTGTGGAAAATAACTACATGTGGGATCTAACTAATTGAGATATGATAATACATTCATCATGATTATAATCCCATAAGAATAACTGACAACTGGAAGCTGGGTGTGGTAGTGCACACCTGCAATCCCAGCACTGAGGAGGCTGAGGCAACAGTTCAAGGCTAGGCAGAGGCTGGGGAGATATGCCTTAGATGGAAAAGAATGCTTGCTGTGCAAATCTGAGAACCTGAGTTCAAACCCTTAGTACCTGTGGAAGAAAAAGCTGGGTGTGGATCCTGGGGACTCACTGTCTGGCCAATCTAGCCAAGTCAGCAAGCTTCTACTTCAATGAGAGAGATCCTGTCTGAAGACGATAAGGCAAAGAGCAATACAGGAAGCCATCCAGGGCCATCTTTTGGCCTCCACATGCATGTGCCACATAGATATAACACACACACACACACACACACACACACACAAATGCATGCATACACACACACATACACAATCAGTAAATAAATATGAGAGAGATGGTTCAGTGGTTAAGAGTGCTTGTTACTCTTGCTGAGGACCCAGGTTCAAATCCAACACCACATATAGCTCACAACTGTCTCCAGTTCCAGGTGCTCCAACACCTCCTCTGACCTTTGAAGGCACCAGGCATGCTCATGGGGCAAATATATACATGTAAGACAAACACTCATACATGGGGAAAAAAACTATAAATAAATATGGGATTGGGTTTTTTTTTCAGATTTTAAAATTTATTTTATGTATATGAATACACTGTCACTGTCTTCAGATACACCAGAAGAGGGCATCAGATCCCATTACGGATGGTTGTGAGCCACCATGTGGTTGTTAGGAATTGAACTCAGGACCTCTGGAAGAGCAGTCAGTGCTCTGAACTGCTGAGCCATCTCTCTACACACACCCCCGCCGCCTTTTAGATTTTTTATTATTATTTTATGTGTATGAATGTTTTGCCTTTCATGCATCTGTCAATAATACATGCTGATGCTTAAGGAGTTGGTGAGCCTCCATGTGAGTACTGGGAATCGAATCCAGGTCCTTTCCAACAAGTGCTATAAACCACTGAGCAACTCTCTAGCCTGATGGAATTGGTTTTGAGACAGGATCTCACTATGTAGCCCTGGCTGGTCTAGAACTATATAGACTAGACTGGCTTTGAACTCACAGAGATCTGCCTGCCTCTGCTGGAATTAAAGGCATGTGCCATCATGACTGGCCCATAAATAAATGGTTTTTTAAACTAAATTTCAAAGTCTAAAGTTATACATTAGTTTGTTTTTCAATTGTAACTAAAAATCGTGTCCTACTGATGAGTTACTTGCTAACAATAAATTGGGGGGGGGGCATCATGACCTTCAGTTGTGTACTCAATGTTGACTTCACCTGATTGAATGCATAGTCCCAGTTCAGTGGTCTTACAAAGACTGCCCTGGTTAAATTAAATGGGTCATAAAACAAAAAGTCATGATTCTGGGAAAGAGACTGATAGGATTCAAGTGGGGCTATTGACAGGGGTGGGAGAGAGATAAAGGGGGAGGTGTGTACTCAGAATGTATTGTGTACATGTATGAAATTGTCAAACAACATTCGTCAAATAAAACTGTAACATTTTCTACAGATAGTTAATCTCAGCTCTCCCATGACAGTAAAATTTTGGTAAGCGATTCATTTTCCAAGTTCTTAGATTCCTGCCATACTCATTAGAGCACCAAGCAAAGCTGCATGCTGTTCACTAAGCAGCTCCCTGCAAAAACTATTATACACTCATATGGAATAGCAAGAAAAAAATAAATCCTAGAAACAGTTATCTATGTCTATGTTTTCAAACCTAGATGGATGGAATATAAAAATGTGAGCCCCCTTGGTGATTCCCATAGTAAATGATGTCAGCAATGAGAAATCTCCTCTTGGGGACATCAAACAAACTGTGAACTTTAGCTGGGAAGCAAATAGCAGTCTTTCTCCCCTCCCCCCTTTTTCTTTTTCTTTTGTGGCAGGACTTTCTCAAAGCCAATCCACCTGTCTTTGCCTCTCAAGTGCTGGGATTACAGGCATGCCTACTACAGTTGGATTCTTTTCTGTTTACGTCTCCTAAAATTTGTAACATAAATGTTATAACTATTACAGGTCAAAGTTATCCAAAAGATGGTTGTTTTTTTTTTAATGGTACACAACCTAGCTGCATTTTCCACTAGTCATGGAAATAAACATCTTTTAGGAAACAAGAAAGTCTTCACCTCATGCGCCAGAAGTATTCTCTAGACTGTGAAGGGGCGGCATGAGGAGGAGCTTTGCCTTTGTCTCCTTGTATCTCCTTACCGCTTTCCTACTTCCTGGTTTCATTCCACTCTGAACAATTTAAAGCGATTTACTCGTGATGATCTCTAGAAAAATCTATCAGGAATTGTCTTTGTAGACTTGGATTCCAGCCAGCATCCCATTTCTCTTTGATCTTGGCACGTCATTCAACACTACAGAGATAACTTAACATGATTTCCACACTATCACACTTCAAACTACTATTCTTTTTCCTTCCTTCCCTTCACAGATAGATGTCTGGAGTGACTAGTCTATAGCTACCCTCCTTTCCCCCACCACCTGTCCTTTCCCCATTCCATTGAGTCACTTCACTGCAGTCTGGCTTCTGCTATTACGTTATCAAATTATAATAGAAGCCAGATGTGGTGGCAGATACAAACCTGTAATCTTAGCACTTTGTATACTGGGACTGGAAGATCATTTTAAGTTCTAGGTCAGGCTAGATCCTGTCTAAAAATTTCAGAGGGGAGGGAGCAGGAGGGAAAGAGACTGACTTCCCAGGGGCTGAACTCACTGGCCCACATTTATACAGTCTAAGGCAACTGGTTGATCTTGTTTCCCAAAGTTCTTACTGTCTCCTTCTTCTACCTCTCTTTTCTTCCCCAGTCAGAATGCCTCCGTTCAACTCTTACTCATCGGGATTTGCCAGGATTATGCCCTCATGTTTCTTATCTTCTCCAACCACATGGAACAAAGTTCAACTGCTTACACAGCTTCAACTGTCATCCAACACTGATGGATTGCAAAATTTGAAATAAGAGCCCCAAACTCTTGCTTAACTCCCAGACATTTCCAAATAACTGTTAAGCATCTTGACCTACAGGCTACAAAGGTGACTTAAGTGCCACAGGTCTAAGATCAGATTTGTCTTCTTTCTCGCCACAATCCATTGGCTTTCTAAGTTATATTCTTTTTTTTTTCCCCCAGGCTGGATTCCCCAACTAAAAACTTTTGGTTTTGGCTCAACTTCCCTTTCTTTCTAACCTTGTCCATGCAACAAATCAGCATATCGTCCTAAATATTGTATCCCGTGTCATTCTGTCAAGCTTGGCCTATCCCCTGGTTGAAGCTTGGACAACACCTGCTAACTAGTAGCCCTTACCCATCAATTGTCTCCCATTCCAGGCCAGTTCTACTTCCACAACTGCTTTCAAAATTATATTTGATTTATTCATTACAAAACAAAACCAAATCCATGCTTCTGAATTCTGAGTGCCCGCCAGAATACAGCCTCCTTGGTTTAGCATATTAGGATTCAGCTGTCTCTGTGAGCGTCAAGCATAAAGGCTCTCAGTCTAGGGATAACAACTTCTCCAGTATTGACTAAGCTCGTGTATGCTTTCCTGTCTTCACATACTGCATTCCCTCCTCTTGGAATGATCTCTTTATTTTTTTCACTCATCCTTTAATATGTGCCTTCTTGACAAACATCTTAGCTGTCATGAAGCAGTTTTCCTAAACAAATTATGTTCATTAACTTATTTAATCTTCAGTCAATACTCTGAGGTAACTACCATGGTGGCCATTTTGCAAGTGAAAATAGAGGGTTAATTATGTTTTCATGTAGTAGGTAGAAGAAGTTTTAAATATATTTTCAAAGCATGACCCTTTAACCAGCGTGCTACAGGAAATGCATACCATCTACAGTTGATTACTCTGGTCTCTACATTCCTGCAGCACTCTGTTTGCTTCCCTGCCATGAGTTACACACTAGGATATAGTATCTATTTTCCCCCTTTTTTATGATGCTAGGGATCAGAATAAGGGCCTTGTATGTGCTAAGCAAATACTCTTCTGCTGAGTTACATTTGCAGCTGAGAATGTATTATTTCTATTTATATACTACCAACCTCCACTATACTGTAAGACACAAAGTCATAGTGATGTTTGTATCCTAATGCATTTAGTACCATTATAGGTGTTCGATAATGTTCATCATATAAACGAATTCTAAAACCCAAGAGTGCCAGAGGCCTTCAGATCCCATAGAGCTGAAGTTGCAGACAGTTGTGAGTTACCATGTGAGTGCTAGGAGTTGAATACAGGTCCTCTCAATAGCTCCTCAGGAAAAGCAGCCAGTGTTCTTAACCACTGAGCCCCCTGCTTCTATTTTTTATTAAAATAAAACATCATTGAAGCTTCAGGTGTTCTTAATGGTACTTAATGGTAAAATGCTTGCCTAGCATGTGCAAAGGCTCTAGGCTCAATTCCCAGCACCACAAAAATAACTATTGCATGTGCACTTATCTTTCTGGCTCCTCTCCCCTCCCCACCTCCCTAGAGGTTACCAGGCTTTGGTATTTTTTGTTTAAGTGCATGTTCTGTATATATACTTCACCTGTAGTACATATCTCTAAAACAATACAGAGTTATGTGTGATGTGGAAGGCTCCCAATGAATTGTGAATCTTTGAATCCATATTTTTGGGTAGTCTAATTTCCTGCTAGCTCAGGACTTGGCCATGTGATTTGCTTTGGCCAATGAGATATCTGCAAACGTGATGCATGTTTAGGCTTAAAAAGTATTTGTACATTAAGGCTTGCATTTTTAAAATGTTGCCATCATATGAAAAGGTTCAAAGTCTCTGGAGAGGCACCACGACTGAGAGCTGGTCCACTGCCATACATATGAATGTATGTTAAATCACTCCGCTTGCATCAAGCCTCCATCTGACTGCGATGACATGAGGAAGGCTAGGCAAGAGAACAGAAATGCTTAAATGGGTCTATTCAAAAGTATCTACAGAAGGAAAAACCCGCTTAACGTAGTCCAAGTTATCAGTCATTTCTTTTCTGGCTAATTGTCACATTACTCTCCAACACATTATAAAGTGAGCTCTAAGTCACTCCATTCCAATAGCATTTCTCAATAAGGTCACCTACTATTTGCTCATGTTTTCTTATTTATTTTTGTCAATTATTGAAATTCTACCTACCTTAGAACATTGGTCTCCCTTGGCTTCTTTTCTTTTTAGTGTATGTATTGGTTATGGTGTAGGGAAAAGAAGGCACGTGCCATAGCAACAAATGTGGAGGTTAGAGGACAAGCTTGTAGAGCTTCTCTCTCTTTACATTTATACAGGGGTTTCAGGGTTGAACATTAAGTGCTTATACCTGAGAAGCCTATGCCTTCAGGTTGTTCATCTTTATTTTAGTAGTATCTAATCTGCTACTCCTACCAAGTATATTACTTTCCTCAGCCGTTGTATTCACTATTTCTAGAAGTTACCCTTTGATTGTTTGTTTTAGGTTTTGATATTTTAAGGCAGGATTTTTGTAGCCCACAGTGACCTTGAATTCATTATGTGGTCATGGCTACCCCTAAACTACTGACTCTTCTGCTTCTACAGGCGTGTACTACCATGCCCCTTTTAGAATTTTGACTTATACTTATCTATCTTCTATATCCTCCAATGTCTCTTGTAAGCATGATCTCATGATCATATTTTCCTGAATGTCATTAACATATGGAACACATTCATAACTAGTTCAATGTCATGGTTGGCTGATTCCATCATGCATTTTCTTCCTGGGTAATTTCTTAATTGACTTTGCTTATAATTATGGAAAACATCCCCTTGCTTTGCATACCTAACAATTTGTTACTGGATGTCAGTGAATTTTATGGGTTTGGGTGCTGATTTTTTTTTCTTTATTATCCCTTTAAACATATTTGAGGTTGGTTCTGAGATGCAGTTAGGTTCCTTAGAGATAGTTTCTTTGAGACTTGCTTTTAAGTTTTATTAAAGAAGCTCAGAGCAACCTTTGGCCTACAGCAAACGTGTCCCCACTCTTGAGGCAATACCCTTCTAAATACTCAAACCAACATCCAGTGTATTGTACTCTTGGATCTGGTGGTTCCTTCCCTGGTCTCAGATTACTACTTCATGTGCTGAGAGGTACTCCATGCTGCACACTGGAGCTCCCAGGAAGGGCACATTTGATTCCCCTGCTTTACTGTATACCCTACAAATCCTAGCCATCAAACTTACCTGAATACATTCTGAAATGTGACTCCCAAATCAAGAATGCTAGGTGTTAGGCAGGCTCCCCTGCTCTGAATTACAGTTTCATATATTTTGTCTAGGTTTATAATTAAAGCCAAAGAGTAATTCTGTTCTTGTTACTTATCCCATTGTAATCACAAGCATTAGTTCCTACCCTTCTGAAAAGATCATTATATCCACTGTGGAAAAACAAAAGATTGTAGCAGTGTACAAGCAGAGGAAAGGTAAGCTACAATACTAACCCAAGGAAGAAGTGATTGACTAGAGTCAGAGTGACCATAGTGACAATGAAAGGAAGTGATTCTACAGACACTTTTTGTGTGTTCTGAGAGACATACTATATGGTCACTGTTCATATAAAATTAACAATTTAGTACTGAACAAAAATCTGATTGTGTGAGCCTCAAAGGTCTTTTTGTAGCTTTTCATTATTTAAAAAATAAAGTTAAACCACAGCAATACATCATTCAAGGTCCTAATACTTTAAAAATATTTTATGTTATGTTTTTCTTTATAAGTGTGTGTGTGTGTGTGTGTGTGTGTGTGTGTGTGTGTGTACATATGTGTGAGATGCTTGTGTGTATGTGAAGAGACACTAGCCCACTCGAGAATATGGCTCTGGCAGACCTTGCTATTCTCCCCAATTCCCTCTGCTTTGTGAAAGAAAGAAAGAAAGAAAGAGAGAGAGAGAGAGAGAGAGAGAGAGAGAGAGAGAGAGAGAGAGAGAGAGAGGAAGGAAGGAAGGAAGGAAGGAAGGAAGGAAGGAAGGAAGGAAGGAAGGAAGGAAGGAAGGAAGAGGATTACATTCCTAAAGCTAACCACCAAGGTCCATTTCCCTTATTTGGCCACTTCCTCCTCCCAAGGCTGACTACCAAGGTCCAGTTTTGAAGTCTAGCAATCAGAAGCCCCCTTTGGCTCATAATTAATATGCCCAACTAAAACACCTCATCCTAACACAGGATTTTCCCTTTTTACTTTATAAACTGTCACACCTGTCTCCTCTCTATCCATAGGCAGTTCTTTGTCCTACTCAGGGACAAATACCCCGGCCTCCCTCTCTCTAGCCCCCTTTCTCCCCTCTCCTTTGTGCCCTTCACCTTCTCCCTCTTCCTCTCTAGCCCCCTTTCTCCCCTCTCCTTTGTGCCCTTCACCTTCTCCCTCTTCCTCTGTCTCCTGTCTTTGTTCTTTATCCCTGCCCTCTTTCTGGGTCAAACAAATCTCCTTTGTTGAGAACTTATCTCGGGGTGTCTTGAGACCACTCTGAGGTTGCCTACAGTATGGCTATGTGCATGCTCATGCACATGTGGAGTCCAGAGGCTAACATTGGGTGGCTTCCTCGGTTGTTCATCCCCTTCATCGTTTTACTTTCAAAAAATGTTTAAACACTTTTTAGAATTTATTTTCTGATAAGGCAGATATAGTACATGCCTTTAATCCCAGTACTCAGGAGGCAGAGGAAGGCATATCTCTATTATTTCAATGCCATCCTAGTCCTCATAGCAAGTTCCCAGGCCAGTCAAGGCTACATAGCAAGACCATGCATCACAGAACAAAAAGAAGTATTCTTTGACAATCTCATGCTTGTTTTCAACGTATCTTGATCATATTCAACTCAAATATTTCTTCCCACTCCCCATACCCCTTCTCCAGTATTTCCTCTTGCCACCTTCATCTCTTCCTCTTCATCTTCTTCTCGTTTTTTATAACCTAGTGAATCTGATTAATGCTGCCTACATGCACATGAATATGGAGCCATTCACCAGAGCAGGAACAACCTACAAGCAGCCACAGTCCCAAAGAAAACCATTTCTCCTCCCCAGCAGCCATCAACTATTAATAGCTCCTGAGGGGTGGAGCCACACCCATGCTGAAATATTGACTGGTTTGATCTTGTGTGAGTCTTGTAGGAAGTTACAGATACTGTGTATTAAATAGCCATGTTATGTTCAGAAGACAGAATTTTTCATCCTCTGGCTCTTCCTTTCTGCCCTTTCTGTGACGGTTTGCATATGCTCAGCCCAGAGAGTAGCACGATTAGAAGGTGTGACCCTGTTGGAGTAGTTGTGTCACTGTGGGTGTGGGCTTTAAGACCCTCATCCTAGCTGCCTGGAAAGCCAGTCTTCTGCTAGCAGCCTTCAGATGAAGATGTAGAACTCTCAGCTCCTCCTGCTCTCGACAGCACTAAATCTATGGATGTGGTGGTTTGAAGAAGAATGCCCCCATAGGTTCATATATTTGAATGCTTTCTCACTAGAGAATATCACTATTTAAAAAGGATTAGGAGGTGTGGCCTTGGAGGAAGTGTGTCAATGGTGGTGGGCCTTGAGGCTTCAAAACCCAAGCCAGACTCAGTGCTTTTCTTCTCCTGCTGCCTATGGATCTGTATGTAGAACTCTCAGCTCCTTCTCCAGCATCATATCTGCCTGTGTGCCACCAATGTTGATAATGGACTAAACCTCTGAAACTGTTAGTAAGTCCCAATTAAATGTTTTTTTTTTAAGAGTTGCCTTGGTCATAGTGTCTCATCACAGCAATGGAACAATGACTAAGACAATGGGTATAAAGGTAAACATTTAGAAGGCAGTTTGACGTGTCCATTTGGCAAAATAGTAATAGTTTCTGTCCTAGGGCTTATAACTTCTGCAGCCATAGGCTTTTAGCCAGGCTTACAGTGCCAGATATTAATTCCCTTCTGTGGATCAAGTGTCAAATTCAGTCAGAAAGTGGTTGGTTGCCCCTCCCACCACATAACTGTCATGTCATACTGCACCAGCAGAACATTTTGCCTGGCAGGTCATGACTGTACGTTGCAGGATCCACAACTGGGCAACTCGACTAATAACTTTATTAGCTAGGGTTTCTATTGCTGGGATGGAACACAATGACTAAAAACAAGTTGGGGAAAAAGGTTTATTTACTTATATTTCCATCTCACAATTCATCATCAAAAGAAGTCAGGACAGGAACTCAAGCAGGGCAGGAACCTGGAGGCAGGAGCTGATGCAGAGGCCATGGAGGGGTGCTGCTTACTAGCTTGTTCCCCATGGCTTGATTAGCCTGCTTTCTTATAGAACCCAGAACCACCAGCCCAGGGATGGAACCACACAATGGGCTGGGCCGTCCTCCATCTATTACTAATTAAGAAAATGCTCTACAGGCTTGCATACAACCTGATCTTATAGCAGCATTTTCTCAACTGAGGGTCCCTCCTCTCAGACGACTGCAGCTTGTGTCATGTTGACACAAAACAAGCCTTACAATGACTTTTCTCCCCCCAGAGTCTGCATAGAAACTCCTAGTACTATGAAAGCTTGCCAGCAGGAAGGAAGGTTCCAGGTCAGTTCCAGTTAATTTCTCTATGTCCAGCAAGGAAAGTGTGTCTTCAGCAAAAGAAAGTCTTACCATCTGGCTATGGTGAGCAATCAAGAGCAATGCCAACAGTCTGCCACATCCTGCTCATCTCCAGGGATTGACCTATGTAACTAGGGGACCAAGGAAATGAAGAAAGGACAGACACAAAAAAGCTGAGCGGGATGAAGTGGGCTCTCTGATGGAGAAGTACAGTACCCACTGCACCCTTGAGAGCAGCATGTTTATCATATACAGCTGAACAGGAAAGTGGGGTTATTGCATACAGCTGAGTCAAGGAGGCAGCAGCAACATGGGAAGGAGGCACTATACTAGACATTTCCTGCACCCACTGCCAATATTTGTGCTCAGACAAGGACATCCATTTCCCTGAGCCTACTTCAAGACTTTACCATTCCTATAGGTCAAAAGCACTGGGATCCTTTACATGGCCAAGCCCACGTCAATACACATTCACTCATTCAGACTTTAATCATTCAGAGTTCTCTCTGTTCCCCATACCTGTGTTATGTTGGTGGCCTCTGGGGCCTATCTGACCAATAACTCATATGGAGGTATCCCACTGGCACTGAAATTTTCCATTTACTAACCCATGTTTCTGTGGGGAACATTGAATTCAGGGTACCTCCATTCAAATTCCTTTTAAACTATACTTTTAAAGTATTCATTGTATTTTTTTTATGTATATGAGTGTCTTGCCCGCATGTATCACTTTGCACTGTGTGTGGGTGTGTGTGTGTGTTTGTGGGGGGGGGACCCCACAGAAGGTAGAAGAGGGTGTCAGATCCTCTGGAACTGGAGTTACAGATGGTTGTGCGATTCCACATGGATGCTAGAAATAACCTGGGTCCTCTGGAAGAGCAGCCAGTGCTCTTAACTTCTGAGCCATCTCTCTGGCCCCAAACTCCCCTTTTAAAGATTTATTTTTATCATTTTTCATTATGTGTAGGTGTGAGTGTGCATGCACCCGTGTGTGTGTGTGTGTGTGTGTGTGTGTGTGTGTGTGTGTGTGTGTAAATCTACGTGCCCACACAGGCCAGAAGCACTGAATTCCCTGGTTCTGGAGTTCCAGTTGTAAACTACCTGATGTGGCTGCTAGGAACTGAACTACGGTTCTCTGGAAAAACAGCAAATTCTTTTAATCACTGAAGCATATCTCTAGCTGCTTAAATTATATTTTTTAATTAATACAAAGCACTAGGTTTACTTTTTTAATAAATAAAATCACTTTATTCTAATTAGCTTACAAACATATCACACAGCTAGTTGAGAGAAACCACTCAGACACTTTGACCAATCCCAAATTCTATAAATCACAGTGGAAATACAGTTAGAATGGCCATTCTAAAGCAAATGGAACTTCACTCGGGGTTTTACACATTCATTATTAATCTTCATTCGCTTATTCACTATAACAAAAGAAAAAAAGTACAATGAAGCTGAAGTTAGGAACACAAGTTTGTATGAGGCTTTTTCATACATGTCTAGTTTGAATTAATCCATCCTCCTCTACTTCTTTCCACCGCACTCCCAGCCCCCATGCTCCATCCCTATTTAACCCTTGAATCCTCAGTAGTCTCCCCCTTTAATATCACATGTTCTATTAGCCTCTCCCCAAAGTGAGGCCTCTTCCCATCATTTTCCAGTTTCCTGACCTCTACAGACATCCAAATTAAATACATAAATATAAAAATGTGAAGGTAGGACCCACATATGAGAGAGAACATGCACCATTTGTATTGCTAGGTCTGGGTTATCCCACTCAAGATGATTTTTCTAATTCCATCCATTTTCCTGCAAATTTCATTTTGCTTTACAGCTGAGTAAATTCCCGTTGTGTATATGTACCATGTTTTCATTGTATATTCATCAGTTGATCGGCATCTAAGCTGATTCCATCTCCTAGCTATTGTGAGTAGATAGAGCAATGAATATGGATGTGCAAGTATCCCTGTTATAAGACATAAAGTCCTTTGGGTGTGTGCCCAGGTATATCCGGGTCATATGGTAATTCCATTTGTAGCTTTCTGAGAACAGTCCACACTGATTTCCATAATAGCTACACTAGCTTACACTCCCGCCAAAGGTGTATAAGGCTCCCCTTTCCCTGAATCCTTGCCAGCATTTGTTGTCATCTGGTTTGGTTTTGTTGTTTTGTTTGATGATAGTCATTTTGACTGGGGTGAAATGGAAACCCAAAGTACTTTTAATTTGCCCTTCCCTGATGACTAATGATGTTGAGTACTTTAAAAAATTTTTTTATTATTAACTTGTATTTCTTCTTTTGAGAACTCTTTTTCCATTGCATAGCCCCTTTTTGAATGGGTTGTTTTCTTTCTTCCTTCCTTGAGACAGGGTCTCACTGTGTAGCCCTGGCTATCCTAGAACTCACACTAGACTAGGCTGGCCTCAAACTCAGAGATTTACTTGCTGTTGCCTCCTGAGTTCTGGGATTAAAGGCATAAGCCAAAAAAATGAATAAATAAAAACTAAAATAAAAAAATAAAGGCATAAGCCACCATGTCAGGCTTGTTTGTTTTCTTGATGTTTAGGGTTTTTTGAGTTATTTGTTTAGATATTAATCCTCTCTTGGATACATAGTTAGAAAAGATTTTCTCATTCTGTAGGTTTTCTCTACATTTGATTGACAATCTCTGTTGGTGTCTTTTTAAAGAAAAAGACTCATTTCTATTGTCTTTAAGTATGTGTTCACACCTTTTCATGCTTGCATGGTAAGAACTTTACCCACTAAGACATCTCCCCAGTCACTAAAACATTTTAACAACACATTTTATTTAACAGAAAATGCCCAAAATGATGTAATTTTAACATGAAAGCAATATAAATAGTTACTTTAACATTTTAAAAGGTCTTTGAAATGTTCCACATAATTTTTAAATACAAGCAATACGAAAAAAGAAATAAATTACTAATCTTGCATTCATTTTTTAAGTCAGTAAAATGTTATATGTTATCAAGGAAATACTGCATATAAATTATATATTAGTTATTTTAATGTTTTTCCTTCTAAATTGAAATGCAGCTTATCACGAAAAATAGAAATAATAAAATAAATTATTTTAATATTTTTAATTCTTTTCTCAAGTCTCTAAAGTAGTTTATCATTTCAATGAGTAAACAATAGGAACAAAATTAAGTTAAATTATTCCTTAAGTCAGTTTGAAATGTCATATTTTACTATTTTAGCCTGGAACTATAAATATATTAATTGCTTTTATATTTTCTTTCTTACTGTCTTTAAAACACAATCTTTACTTCAACAAGAAAACACTACACACAAATTATCATTTCTTTTCAATTCTTTTTTGCTACTGTCATTGAAATACAGTAGTTCTAGCATTTTAAAGTGTTAGAGGAACAATTTAGATTCTTTGCTTTGTTTTAAATACATATTGCCTTTTTGACACATAAATGGTATAAGTTAGTAACCAGTGATTCTATATCCTTTGTTTCTTCCTAAGTCTTGCATATAGAATGTATCTCTTATGCATTTTGAAGTGGCCAGATTCTGGGGCTCCACAGTAAACAGGACAACAATCTAGTAAGAAGAGCAAGTACACATGAAATGCCTCATGCTGTGAAAGAAGTGCACAGGATGCACTAAATAGAAGAGATACAAGAAAAGAAAGACCTGCCGGGTGGTGGTGGCGCATACCTTTAATCCCAGCACTTGGGAGGCAGAGGCAGGCGGATTTCTGAGTTCGAGAGTTCGAGGCTAGCCTGGTCTACAGAGTGAGTTCCAGGACAGCCAGGGCTACACAGAGAAACCCTGTCTCGAAAAACCAAAAAAAAAAAAAAAAAAGAAAAGAAAAGAAAGACCTTTGGCTTTCTGATTTTATCATCTATTAACTTCTTATTCTATCCCTGTAGTTACTTATAGCAATGTATTTTCAGTTATAGGCTGTAGGTGTAGCACACTGATAGAATACTTGCCTAGCATGTACAAGGCCTTGAGTTTCATCTGAATTGTGGCAAAAAATTATAGCCAGGTACTGGTGACATATACCTTTAAGAACAGCAGAGGCAAATTTGAGGCCAGTCTGGTCTAGATAGAGAGTTCAAGGCCAGAAGACTATATAGTGAAACCTTGTCTAAAATAAATAACACACACACACACACACACACGCGCGCGCGCACTCACACACACATTTCAGTTATAAGAGTGGGCCATGCTATCTTATCCTGGAATGCCTGAGCAATTAAAGATCTTCCTGAAATGCCCTCCATAACCTTATGAACTTGGTAAATGCTTACTCATTCTCTATGCCTCTAGTTACTTTGTCTATAAAGATATATCAAATCTTACTGTCTATTGTTAACACTTTACCAAGTTTTGTCTGAGTTTCTCCTATTGCTAAGTTGCTCTTAGTCCTTAGAACCAAAAGTCATGGTCCATCAGTATCTTTATTTTTAAGGTGTTTTATAGTGTCTAGCATGTAATAGCAAAGGAATAGCAATTAAATGGCATATTTTTTACTATTCTACCAGTTCCATGAACACACAATGGACTTTTTACCTTCTGTCTGTTGCTGTCACTGCTACTCTCCATGTCTGCACTGTCTTTTGCTACTTCACCTCAGTGTACTGAGAACCCTCTTCCTTTCTAAGGAACAAGTCACCCTCATCTGCAATTGCTACCTCTCTGATCACCACAGCTAGAAATGATCTCTTTCTTGTCCTTTTCTCTATGACACTGTGGGAATGTAGGATCAGTAAAGTCCAAACATAAGTAAAATTTAGGATCAATAAGCTCTATTTTCTGCCCTGAAGAACTACTCACTATCACACCAGATACAGTGGCACAGACTTGTAATCTCAGTAGTTGGGAGGCTGTGGCAAGATTATGAGTTCAAGGCCACCTGAGCTATACACCAAGACAGTGGAGAGGGACAGAGGGAGGGAGGGAGAGATAGAGAGAGAGTGAGGGAGGGGGGAGGGAGGGAGAGAGGAGGGAGGGATCTCACTGCCTACTGTAAGGGTCCTCAAATGTGGGACAGTGGCTCTTAAAGAGTAGTGAATAAAAGAATTACTTGGTGAGAAAAAGATCTTTGTGTCTTTTTTTTTAAAGATTTATTTATTTATTTTTATTTATTTATGAGTACACTGTAGCTGTCTTCAGACACACCAGAAGAGGGCATCCAATCTCATTATGAATGGTTGTGAGCCACCATGTGGTTGCTGGGATTTGAACTCAGGACCTCTGGAAGAGCAGTCAGTGTCTTACACTCAAAATAAATTCAGTGCCTAGAGAATCGATCTTGCAAACAAGCATCTCTGGTGATTTTAATATACCTTTATGTAGTTTATGAATCCTAAAATGTGTAAATATATATGTGTATGTATGTGTGTATATTTGTCTTTTTGTAGAAAAAGTCCATAATTCATATCATGTATGACCTCCAAAAAGTTTTATAACTTACTGGCTGCCGGGCAGTGGTGGCGCACGCCTTTAATCCCAGCACTTGGGAGGCAGAGGCAGGTGGATTTCTGAGTTCAAGGCCAGCCTGGTCTACAGACTGAGTTCCAGGACAGCCAGGGCTACACAGAGAAACCCTGTCTTGAAAAACAAAAACAAAAACAAAACAAAAAAACAAACTTGCTGGCCAAAAGGAACTAACTTGTTATGTGATAAGTTGCCAAACCATAAAGCTAAGTACTGGAAGAAGAAATAACCAAGGTGCTTTAAGAACGTGGATGAAAAAGCAAGTAAATGTCCTTAGGAGGCTAGGCCAAGGGTCACAGGAGGTACTGTGCTAGCAGGATGTGATGAAGTGAGGATAAGTTTGAGAAGCAGAAAAGAACATTGGTATTCTACACAAGGAACTACTATACTTAAATCACAGAGCTACAAAAGGAACACTTTACATAAAGCTTGGAATATTCATGAGAAGGCACATGTGAACAATGAGAATAGAGATACAGTAGGGCCTTGTATGTCACATTCAAGAGTCTGAACTGTATAAGAAATAAAGAAAGAAGAGGGGCTGGAGAGATGGTTCGCCTGCTGAGAGCACATTCTTCTCTTCAGAAGACTAGAATTCAATTCCAGTATCCATATTGGGCAGCTCATAACTGCTTGTAACTCCAGCTCTGGTGAATTTGGTGCCTCTGTCCTCCATAGGCAGCTGCCCTTCCTTGTACATACCCAGAAACACACACACAAATAAAAAATCTTTACAAAGAAATGATTGTTTTTTGTTTGAATATTTGTAAGTATCTGTATATTGGTGGGTGTATGCACACCTGTATAAGTGGGTATGCACAAATGCACACACCTAGAGTTCAAAGAAGAATAGTCAAATGTCTGCCTCTATCATTTCTCCATTATTTCCTTGAAATAAGATTTCTTACTCAATGAGGTGGCAGCAAATCCCAGTAATGCCCCTGTCTCCACCCCAGACAGCACAGGAATTATAGGTGCGAATTCGATCTCAGGTCCTTATACTTAATTTCTCCCATCTATTTTTGTTTCCCTGATATAAGATTTCTCTGTGCAGCCTTGGCTATCCTGGAACTCACTCTGTAGACCAGACTGGCCTCAAACTCATATCCACCTGCCTCTGTCTTCTAAGTACTAGGATTAAAGGCGTGTGTTACCACTGCCCAGCCCACAACATGATCTATCATCATCTTTCCACCCCCCCCCAGAGTACTTTTAACTGAGATAAGATGCAGTTGACATAAATTTTAGTTTCAGTCATTTGAAAGTATATAGTAACTTCTGTATAAAAGTATATAGTAAATAAATAAATAAATAAATAAATGTGTATAATAACAATTACAACGCTGTACAAACACTATCTACCTCCAAAACACTTTTGTCATCCAAAGAACCCCAGTGGGTATTAAGTAGCTATTCCCTATTTGTCACTGCTCATAATTCTTGGCAACCACTAATTTGAATGACTTCTGTCCCTAAGAATTTGACTGCTGTAGATATTACAATGGAATCATAAAAGGAGAGTTTTTCTGACTTTCTTTACCATAATATTGATGTTTAGTTCACTCATTTTGTAATATATGTTACCTTTTACTGGGCTATATGTATAATATATATCACATTTTGTGTATTTGTTTATTCATTGATGAAAATTGAAATTATTTCCCTTTGGTGTTCTGATGAATAATTCTTCTATGAACATTTGTAGATTGCAGTTTGTCTTGTTTTGTGTTTGAGGTTCTAGAGATCTAACCCAGGGCCTTACACCTGCTAGGCAAGCACAGTACTAAGCTATAGCCCCACACTTTGTTTCTTTTGAGATAAGAGTATCACACTATGTAGTTCAGGCTGTCCTAGAACTTTTCATGAGGCCTAGATGGCCTCAAACTCACAATCCTCCTGCCTCAGCCTCCTGAATGCAAAGTTACAGGCCTGCAACACCATATCCAGCTCATTGAATTTTGTTTTGTTTTGTTTTGTTTTTGTTTTTGTTTTTTGTTTTTAGGTTTTTTGAGACAGGGTTTCTCTGTATAGCCCTGGCTGTCCTGGAACTCACTCTGTAGACCAGGCTGGCCTCGAACTCAGAAATCCGCCTGCCTCTGCCTCCCAAGTGCTGGGATTAAAGGCATGTGCTACCACTGCCCGACTTGGGTATGTGAATTTAATAGATGCTACATTCACAAAACCAAAAAGGGGAGAGAAAATAACATAATTTCACCATTTAAATATACATACTGTATATATCTAGGAATATTTAAATACTAGTTCATAACTTTGAAAAATAGAGTCTATAAAGAAGATACAAAATTAATAATTTATGTGATGTTCAGGATAAGAAATAAAAATAAGGAGCTGGAGAGACAGCTCTATGGTTAGGAACACTGGCTGCTCTTCCAGAGGACCTCGGTTTCATTCTTAGCAGCTCACAACCATCCTTAACTCTAGTTGCAAAGGATCTGACACCCTCTTCTGACCACCACAGGCACTAGACATACATGTGGTGCATAGACATGCATACAAGCAAATCTCTCAGCCACATAAAATAAATCTTTTTTTTTTATTAAAAAAGCATTAAAGAAAACAAAGATAAGCTAAACATGACACTAGAGTTTCAAGCTTAGAAAACCAGAGAGGGTACACCAGTTAAGAGCATTTGTTAGTCATGCAGAGAACCTGGGTTTGATTCCAAGCACCCACACGGTGGTTCACAGCCATTCATACATAACACCAATTCCAGGGGATCCCATATCATTTTCTGACCTCCATGGGCACCAAACACAATGGTGCACATACATACATTTGGGCAAAGCATTCACACATAAAATAAAATTAATAATTTTTTAAAAGTGAAAGAAAACCAAAGAGAGGATTAAAACAATAATTGAAACTGACTATGGGATAGTGCAGTGGTTAAAGGTAGAGAGATCGACCAGGCGTGGTGGCGCATACCTATAATCCCAGCTCTTGGGAGGTGGAGACAACAGAATCAAGAGCTCATGGTCATCTTTGTCTACACACCAAATTCAAGGCCAATTCCTGTCTTAAAAAAAGATAGCAGAGAATAAAGAAATAAAGAAATCCAGGGGCTGGAGAGATGGATGGCTCAGTGGTTAAGAGCACTGACTGCACTTCCAGAGGTCCTGAGTTCAAATCCCAGCAACCACATGGTGGCTCACAACCATCCGCAATGAGATTTGATGCCCCTCCCTCTTCTGGTGTGTCTAAAAACAGCTACAGTATATTCATATATAATAAGTAAATAAATCTTAAAAAAAAAAAAAAGAAATCCAAAAAGAAAAGAAAGGAACACGGTTGTCGTGATTCTTGCTTTCTGAGCACTGCTCACACTGCTAAGCAGCCACACTGCTTAGGCTAGACATAGTCACTTAATAGTCGTGTGGTTTCAAGCATATTATTTACCTGTAAAATGGAGCTAACTATGGTAATACTCCATGAAAATAAATCAAAAACATATAAGCACTGTGAGTAATAGTAACCATTATAATAAATACTCAACAAATGGCATTTGCTGTCTCTTGTTGATGATGTTAGTATTTAGAGTAGCACAAACAATGACTTTCATGTAAAATGGAATTAAGTTGGGTGTGGTGGCAGCACTTGGGAGGCAGACAATTGAGTCTCTGAGTTCAAGGCCAGCATACTCTATAGATCAAGTTCTAGAACAACCAGAACTACACAGAGAACCGTACCTCAAAAAAATAAAGAAAAGAAAACAGAGGGGGGAAGGGAGGGAGGGAAGGAGAGAAAAAGACAGAAAAAGGAAAGAGAAAGAGAGGAAAGAAAGTAACAAAGGAAAGAAGGAAAGAAGGAATGAATGAAGAAACTAACTTAGTGTGAATATTTAAGAAGGAAAAGACTCCAGTTGGTCCTTAGAAAGACTATATACTAAGTCTCTTTCTTGATACTAAAGATGAACCCCTAGCCTTGCTCAGGCAAAGCAGATACTCTACCACTAAGTAATACCATGTGCCCATAAAATTGAATATTAAGAGAAAATAAAGGGCTGGTGAGATGGCTCAGTGGTTAAGAGCACTGAGTGCACTTCCAGAGGTCATGAGTTCAAATCCCAGCAACCACATGGTGGCTCACAACCATCCACAATGAGATCTGATGCCCTCTTACAGGGTGTTTGAAGACAGCTACAGTGTACGTACATGTAATAAAAAAATAAATAAACCTTTAAATAAAAAAAGAATGTGCCACCTTAAAAAAAAGGGGGGGGGAGGCAGAGGCAGGTAGATTTCTGAGTTCGAGGCCAGCCTGGTCTACAGAGTGAGTTCCAGGACAGCCAGGACTACACAGAGAAACCCTGTCTCGAAAAACAAAAAACAAAAAAAAAAAAAAAAAAAAAAAAAAAGGAAAAGAAAAGAAAGCCATTAATCAGAAAATACTTTCTGTAGAGAATACATAATGAGACTTCAAAAGATCCAAAACATTGACCTCAGATTCCAACCTTTGCTTTTTTCCTCCAGGTAGTCTATAACTTCCCTAAGCAGTCTCGTGTATCCCCATCCTTTTAATCATCACCTAAATACTGACCTGTATTACATTTCTACCTTCTGCTCTCATCTCTCTCCTGGGTTTCAGATTCTTATATCCATTGTCTCGTTCATATTTCTTGTGGTATATCTCTAAATATGTCTTAAATTGGAATTGTCACCACCATACCATGAATCTGTTTCTCTGGTAATCCTTACTCTATCTGGTGGCACCACTTTCCTCCTAGGTCAAGCCAGAAACTTAGAGATGTGGAGCGAAGGATGTGGAAGAAAGACAGTGCTTACATACTGTTAGTGACAATACAATCTTGTATGGCCAGTGTGGAAAACACTATGTATGCTCATCCAAATATTTAAAAAATAGAACTGCCATATGACCCATTAGTACCACTATGGGGTACAGATTAAAAATAACTGAAATCAGGATGCTCAAAAGATACCTTCATTCCTATGTTTACTGTAGCATTCTTCACTATATTCAATACAGGGAATCACCAGAGTGTCCATCAGTGCATAAAAAGATAAAGAAAATGTACTGCTTAACTATACAATGAAATATTATTGAGCTTTTATAAAGAACAAAATCCTGTCATTTACAATTACATATATAAACATAAAGAGTGTTGTATTAAGTAAAAATAAGTCAGGGACAGAAAGACAAATATAAGACAAATACTGCATGATTCAAATTATATGCAGAATATAAATATATTGAATTCATAGAAGTAGAATATGTACATTGGTAGGTACATTGAGGAAGAGTTGGTCAAAGAGGAACAAAGAAGAATATGTTCAAGAGATTTATTGTATATCATAGTGACTATTGTTAATAACTTTATATGATATTACTGAAATTTTCTATAAGTGGATTTTGAGATAAGTATATGAGTTATACACAAGATAAATGCCCTGATTTAGCCATTCACAATATATGTGTGTATATATGTGTATGTATGTGTATGTATGTGTGTGTATATATATATCAAAAAAATCATGTGACATAGCATAAATACACACAATCTTAACCTATCAATTAAAAAATAACAACCAGCTCAGCAGATAAAGGTGCTTATGCTACACTCGATGACCTGAGTTCAATGTCCAGGACCTACATGGTAAAAGGAGAGAACTACACAGAGAGAGAGAGACAGAGAGAGAGAGAGAGAGAGAGAGAGAGAGAGAGACAGAGAGAGACAGAGAGAGACAGAGAGAGACAGAGAGAGAGAATAAATGCAAAACATTTTAAAGATAAAATAAAAAACAATAACTACATTTCATTAAAACAAAATATACTTTAAGCCCTACATTACTCTTCCTAACAGCCACGGCATGGACACCCAGCTAACAGGATGTTGCCAAATCCTTCCCTTAGGGAGAGATGACATCATACTCATAAGGTCTCAATGACAAACCGAGATACAATTCTACCAAAGTTCACCTGGGAAAAACAATGAGTCTGTCAAGCTTACTTAGAGAGCAGTGTATAAGGGGTTATTCATGAGAGCATTTGTAACCTTAATAAGTAGCCAATTTTATGATTGGGGGTCACCACAACATGAGGAACTGTATTAAAGGACCACAGCATTAGGGAGGTTGAGGACCACTGTTCTAGCCCCTCTCAGGGACTCGAGGCTAGATAAAATTGGGCAGAATTGCTTACAGCTCATTGGGAGGGGTGACTGAATACTCAGGAGAGGCTTCGATGACCCTCCCAAACCCTGACTTCCAAGAAGGACCAGCCAGGCAACAAGGTCAACTGTGATGATGTTTGGTGAGCAAGCCCAGCTGGCCTCCCAAAGGTAGCTGCGTTTGGCTCCAAGTATAGTCCTGTACAACACAAGGAGAGAAGTCCCCAGCAATCCTAGCCCTTACTTTCACATCTTCATCTTTGCCATTCATTGCCTATAACTTTTCAGTGCTGTCAATTTCATCTAAAACCAGAAAATGAACCAGCAATACTGGCCTCCTCGTAGGTCCCCTTATTAGTATAGGACAGGCTGATGACAATTTGTAATAGGTTGAGAAATGAATAACTGGAGATGAAGAAAGGCAGACTAAGATATCCAATATTCATGGGTTTTGTTGGTTTGGCTCCAATTTTGGTTTGCTTGTTTGGATGTTTGTTTTGGATTTGTTTGTTTACTGTTTTCTAAGACAAGGTACAGCTACCTTAAAACTCACTTATGGCCAGGCAGTGGCCTTTAATCCCAGGACTTGGGAGGCAGAGGCAGGTGGATTTCTGAGTTCGAGGCCAGCCTGGTCTACAGAGTGAGTTCCCGGACAGCCAGGGCTACACAGAGAAACCCTGTCTCGAAAAAACAAAAAAAAAAAAAAAAAAGAAAAAAAAGAAAGAAAGAGAAAGATGACCATTAAGAGCAAAGACAGAGTGTTTTTCTCTATCTTCATATTGGATATATATATATCCAATATTATTTATTGGATATATAATTATCCAATATATATATTTTGTTTTTTGTTTTTTGAGACAGGGTTTCTCTGTGTACCTCTGGCTGTCCTGGAACTCACTCGGTAGACCAGGCTGGCCTCGAACTCAGAAATCCACCTGCCTCTGCCTCCCAAGTGCTGGGATTAAAGGCGTGCGCCACCACTGCCTGGCGTTATATTTTCATAATAAGCAGATATCACTGGGAGCTGGAGAGATGGATCAGTGGTTAAGAGCACTGACTTCTTGCATAGGTGTCAGGTTTGATTCCTAGCACTCCCATGACCCTAAACATATCCACAGGCCAATTTGATTGAAGTAATTCCATAAGAGAAATTCCTTCTTCCCATGTGAGTCTACATTTGTGTCAAGTTCATAAAAACTAACCAGCAGAGTATCCATATTCTTTGAGTAGTATAGTAGACAGGCACAGAAAAAAGTGAGAAGACCACAACAGAGGAAGAGGTAAACAAGGATATATATATATATATGTGTGATTAAAAAAAAAGAAGCAAAAAACAAAATGCTGGTATGGTGGCAAATTCCTTTGACGCCAGCACTTTGAGGCAGAAGCAGTGGCATTTCTGTGAGCTTGAGGCTAGCTTGGTCTACATAGGTCATCTAGGGATATATAATGAAACTGTCTCTCATACACACAAAAAGAACAAAAGAAAGGAGGAAGAGGAGTAAAAGGCTGAAGAGCAGTAAATATACCTGAGACTGGAAACCCTGCTCTGTAGCAGCTCTACCTGAAGGAATATATTTATTTGAGCAAGGCTGGGCAATGCCAGAAACAGGAACAAAATCAGCTGGTTAAATTTAGCCCATTACTGACGGAATGTTGACTTGATATACAGAAGTTTAATTTTCATGTAGGATATATTTATCTCTTGTTATCCCGTGTTTAGTTGATATCCCAGGGAGGCCTGTTCTTTTCTGAAGGGAAAGGGAGGAGGAGTGAATTTGCAAGAGAAGTTGTGTGAAGGGGAGACTAGGAGGAGAGGAAGGAGGGGAAACTGTGGTCAGGATGTAACATATGAGAGAAGAATAAATAAATAGAAATATGTATTTATCCCTTCTGCTACTTGTACCTTACTGTCCTTTATAATCCTTAGAGTTTTGGGTGTCTCCCGCTTTCAATCTTGTTTTCTCTTGAGGCAGGTTCTAACTCTGGCTCACACTTGCAGCTTTCTTCTTCCTCCTTTCCCCCAGTGCTGGAAGTATAGCTATGTGCTTTCAAATGTTTTGTAAGGAACTAAACTAGAGGATTTTCATACAGGAAGAAAAGAGAAAACTGCTTCTTCCCCCAAATTCCACAGTCCAGTTCTTAAGAATGATTCCAGGGCTGGAGAGCTAGCCCAGCAGTTCAGAGCACTTCTGATCTTCCAGAAGACCTGACTTTAGTTGCCAGCACCCACAATATTGGTTCATAATAGCCTATAATTCCAGCTCCAGGGGATCCAATATCCTCTTCTGGTCTCCATGAGTACCTGCACATATGTGTCACACATTAAAAATCACATACATGGGGGCTGAAGACATGGCTCAGCAGTCAAGAGCACGGTCTGTTTTTCAGGAGAACCTGGGTTCAATTCCCAGTACCCACATGGCAGCTCACAACTGTCTATAACTCTTGTTCCAGGGGATCTGACACCCTCACAAAGACATGCAGGCAAAACACCGATGCACATAAAAATAATAAAAAGAATATATAGCCGGGCAGTGGTGGCGCACGCCCTTAATCCCAGCACTTGGGAGGCAGAGGCAGGTGGATTTCTGAGTTCGAGGCCAGCCTGGTCTACAGAGTGAGTTCCAGGACAGCCAGAGCTACACAGAGAAACCCTGTCTCAAAAAGCAAACAAAAAAGAATATATATACATTATTTATTTATATATATCAGTTATATATATATATATATAACAGTGTGGTAGCACACACCTTTACTCCAAGCAGTCAGGAGTCAGAGGCAGGTAGATCTCTGTGAGCTCGAGGCTGGCCTGATCTAAATAACAAGTTCTAAGACAGCCAGGGATACATAGTGAGATCCCTGTCTTAAAAAAAAAAATTGTACAGGGGAGCTAGTTGAGAAAAAGAAAAGGATTAGTAGGAATGGAAGGGGAATGAATCAAGACAACAGGGAGTTAACAGTCCTCTCCTTTGCTATCTGGATAATGGAGTCTACCTCTCCCTCCCTGAGTTCAAGAAGCTGCCCAGAGAGCCTCTTGAGGATGTGATTGTTTAGGTTCCCTATGGTGATTCTAAACAGCTTACACTCTGTTCAGCCACGTGGCCTAATGAATTCTAGCCAAAGAGTGATCTATGGAGAAGCTTTACATTTTATTCTCAATAATCATCTCTGTTTTCAATAAATATCATCTGTCTAGTTAACCTGCCCCCCAATTTGTCATTTTCTCAAAAATTTGAGTGCTGAGAAAAACAAAAGTATCAAAAATGTCCACAGTAAATGCTAACTAAAACTGTTAAGTGTTTAAGATATGACTGTGGCACATGCTTTCTATTCTATCACTCAGGAGGTAGAAGCATGCAGTTTAGGATTTTAATGCTAGCCTCAACTACACAGTGTCAAGGCTAGCCTCTGTTTTATGAGACCCTTCCTAAAAAAAAAAAAATAACAAAACTACTATTGTGAGACTGACTATGTAGTTCAGTAGTAGAAACTGTACTTAACATACATGAGACCCGAGTTCATGCCACAGCATAAAAAAGATTACCATATAAAGGGTCCAATTTCATACCAACCCAGGAAACAAATCTGATTACTTTCCTTTAAATGGGCTAAATTTGTACTAACTGTAGATTGATCAGCAAGAGGTTCTAACCCTAAAACCTCTATCAACTGCTCCAACAAGAAACCCCTAATTGCATATCACTGGACAGAACTACCTTGTTCACAGTTCTTTCCACTGCCTGATGACAGTGGTGCCATACTATGAGGTTTACATGCTTTTTTGTAATTAATTCTTTTTTTTTTTTTTTAAAGATTTATTTATTTATTATATATGAATACACTGTAGCTGTCTTCAGACACACCAGAAGAGGGCATCAGATCTCATTATAGATGGTTGTGAGCCACCATGTGGTTGCTGGGATTTGAACTCAGGACCTCTGGAAGTGCAGTCAGTGCTCTTAACCACTGAGCCATCTCTCCAGCCCTGTAATTAATTCTTATGACAACCATATAAGCATTATTAATGTATTTAGTAGAAAAAGAAACTGAGGGAACTTGGCCTAACTCTTAAAGATAATAATTATCATCTCTATGTAGTTAACAGTTCATGAGAAAAAGAGACTTCCTCACAATTATCAGCTTCTGCCCATTTTTACTTCAAAGCATATTTTCTTTCTACTTAACCTTGCCTTCATAGATATTTTTATTACTGTTCAGCCTAGTTTTCTTCATTCTTGAAGTCAGGCCAGACTTCAAAACAGATTTAGTTCTCCCAGTTCTCCCAGTTTTTATGCTGCACGAATACCAGTCTCCTGGATTCCAGCACAACCCTCAGGGCCTTCTCCCTCTGCTTGGCTCTGTTTGCCCAAGGCCTTAACTTCTTCCCTAGGGACTAAGATTCCTATCTATATTTTTCCATATTATCTTTCTTTGCTTTTTTTCTTCCTCATTCTTTTTATCTACCGGGTCCTGTATAATTACTCCATACAGACTTCACCTGGCGCCACCAAATCAACACAGATTGCTTCATGATCTGGAATTCTAACTGCCCAAGAGCTCAGTATCACAGGTCACAAAGAAGAGAGGAATATGCCAGGTGGTGGTGGTGCACGCCTTTAATCCCAGTTCAGGGCCAGCCTGGTCTACAGAGTGAGTTCCAGGACAGCCAGGGCTACACAGAGAAACCCTGTCTCAAAAAACCAAAAAAAAAAAAAAAAAAAAAAAAAAAAAAAAAAAAAAAAAAAGAAGAGAGGAATACAGAAGCAACAGATTTTTGTTATCTCTTTTCTGATGGCTGATAAAATAAAGAATAAGTATTACATCAATAAGGGGAACCAACGAAAGCCTCCATACTGTTTCAAAGTAGAATTCAATTTAATAAGTCCCCAACATGGTAATAGTTGTTCTGCTGTTGTCAACTCACATCAAATATACAGTATTAATATAGAAAGTTACAAAGCTCTTTTCCAGAAAACTGACTCTGCTCGCGCTCTCTATTGCTAACAGTCATGCACCTCAATATCAAATTATTCCAATGTTCATGCAGCCTGTACTCAATAACAGCACGGAGAGAAGAGATATCAGATTACCACTGTGGCAATTTATCATCTTAAGGTTTTCATAGATGGAGCTCTACATCTGTCTCATTATTGTTTTACATTTGGTCTTCTTGATCTACAGCTATGTACCTTATTTGCATATTAACATCATCATAGAAATACAGTTAGGGTAACTAAGATCTAAACCTACACACTGCAGCAAGTCCTGCACAGCCTCTTCTCTATATATTGTTAGTTGCAATCAGCCCTGGGAAAAGAATATAAAAAGATTATTCCAAAATGTCAATATATTTTCAAGCTCTAATTTTCAAATCAAAATTCATAGGTCTCAGGGACACAATCTAGGAATAACCTATTTTATATTAGACTTAATTCTTGCCAAAATTATATTGATTTTATGTTAGCATTAACAACATCAATTATATACCACTTTTTCCTACACATGATAGCACAAGCCTGTAATCCCAGTACTTATGAGGCTGTAGCTAGCCTGGGTTACATAGCCTAAGTTTCAGGCCAGCATAGGCTACACAGCAAGATCCTGTCTCAAAGTGTGTGTGTGTGTGTGTGTGTGTGTGTGTGTGTGTGTGTGTGTGTGTGTGTGTGTTCATGCTGAGAATTGAATTCCAGGTCCTAAACATCCTAGTCACATAGTCTAAAGCTAAACCTACATCCCTAGCTCTCAATCTGACTTTTATCATAATCATAGTGTTAGTTGAAGCCAACAACATCAGTAATTTTCCTGAGCTCTAAACGGAGCAGTTTTAGAATGTCTTTACTATATATAACAATGTTTTGTTTTTGGCTTTGGTTTGCTTTGTAATTTTTGAGACAGGGTTTCTCTTTATAACAATCCTGTAGAGCAGACTGGCTCCCAACTTAGAGATTTGACTGCCTCTGCCTCCCAAGTACTGGGATTAAAGGTGTACCCCATAACCACACATCCATAACAACGTTTTAACAATAGTTAATTTAGTTATATCTTAAAGTCAAGCCAATTACATAGATTTCAATATTACTTTTTAGAGTATACCTAAAGGTGCCCTATACTTGAGGTTGAGGAACAAACTATCAACCATTTCCTAAAGCCAGTTGGCCTTTGGTCATCCCCATCCATTCAGCCTCTCTTAATGGAACTCTATCACCCCAAAGTATGCTGTTGTCCTTGCAAAGCTCTTGAGGCTTTTTACGTTACTTTGCTCATTCTGCCATAAAAATCAGGATCAGACTAGTATTTTTAGATCTTCCTTCACTGAATCTCCAAAGTATTATTTTACCATCTTAGCTCTTAGCCTTTGTTTCTCTGACATTCATACCACCCAATTGCATTACTCTCTGTGTTAAATGACAACCTCCAGAACTCCTCCCTGTATTCACTGATGACTTTGGAACCAACTATTTTTCTTTTCTCTTCCAGTCCTAAAAGCTTTCATTCTCCCCCCTTGATGATCTATTTTTTAAACCTTATGAGTCCTAGACACATCACATTATGTATTCATCTTCATTCTATTCTGATTATTGATTTCTGTTGTGACAGCTGGAATGGCTCCACTCTAAAACTGAACACAGAGTGCTCTTTCAGAACTTTTGTTCTGTCTGCCTTTCCTATATCCCCTAAATCACCATTCAACTTCCTTAAGGTGGTTAATTCACTAACCCTTTTACCTATTCTTTTTTCTCCCAGGGCATGCACCTGGTTCCTCTTATCTATTCTCTGTAGCCCAGGCTGATCGTAAACATGGATCTTCCCGTCTCAGCCTCCAAATAGTTCCAATTACAGGCCTGTACCACTGGGACCCACACCAACTAACTTACCCTACAGTTACACCTCATTTCTTCTTTTACCTAGGAAAGACTCCACCACAGGCTTCAGTCCCTTTAGTCCCTTTTCCACCATACCATGTCAATCTCCATCCAAATATTAACCTCTTGTATTATCCATTGCTATAAAGTATAAAGTACTACTAAGTGAAATGTTATACTTGTGGCTATCAGTTTTCCCTCCACACGATCCATCCTTCACTGCTATCAAAATGATCTTTTTCTGGGGAGATGGATCAGTAGAAAGGTGTGTGCCAGAAAAGTCAATAACCCAGATATAATCTAGGGACTCAAATGGAGGAAAAAATGATTCCTGAAAGTAATCTTTCAACCACCACACACAGGTTGCAAACACACACACACACACACACACACACACACACACAGGCACGCACTAAAAATAAATCCTAAAATTTTTTAAATTATATTTTTTTTAAAACTGGCAAAATTATATATTTATGGTATATAATATGGTATTTTGAAATATCATGGAATGTAGAATGGCTAAATCAAGCTAATGATTACCGTGGCATTATCTCACATATTTATCATTTTTTCAGTAAGAACACTTAAGAACTGTCTTTCAAAACATAGATTAGGCAGGAATCCTGGAACAGAGAAAATCCTGTTTCTGAAAAATGATAAAGCTAATACAAATTTGTCAAAGTAATTTTAGGACCTAAAAACATTATATTAAATTAAGAAACATTTAATAGAACTTGTGAATCCTTCTGTTTTAAAGAGGTGAGATTATGGTGTTTTTAGCTAGAGAGAGCTCTCATCTCCTCGGCAGGTCCCTGGCGCTAACTGCAAGAACCAAGCAAGGCAAGGTGTCTCAAAAAATAGTAACTTGGCTGCCACAGGGGAATTACTTAACCAGTATAATCACAAAATGTCCCATTCCCAGGGGAATTAAAAACAGCAAACTCAGTGTCCTCTAATCAGAAAGAGTCAACATCACAGTTACTTGCAGTGGCAACACTGGTTGGGATAAGCAACAGAAGAGCATACCTGCCCAAAGTTTTACAATCCAGAAAACAAACCGACTATAGTGGAACTTGTAAGACTCCTAAAATCCCTGGTGATCTGGAAGGTTGTGTGCATAATGCCAGGCTGCACTCAGCGTGGGACACTGGAGAGAAACCTTGTACATTTTCCTGACAGAATGGGAGACCTTGCACAGACACAGACATGGACAGATATTACAAAAAGATACTTTGAGTGTGTCTCTCAATCTACATACTATCTCATCAAAAACCAGTAGAAGGTACTCAAGGACAACTTCTAGCCAATCATTGGCTATCGTGATATAAATTGGGTTTAGAAGTGAAACTAGGTTTAAAAATAAAAATAATTGGGGCTGAAGAGACAATTCAGCATTTACGAACAGTGGCTGCTCTTTCAGAAGACCTCGGTTCAATTCTCAGCACCCTCTGTTTTACTCACTCTCTATAACAAGTCAAAGACCTGAAAATGGAAAAGGGAGGCACAGAGCACCATAGATTAAGAGACAATACTAAATATAATATATAGCTCAGATCTTGCTTGCATCTTGATCTAAATAAATCAACTGTTGGTAATCTTTTAAGGTAAGTTAATAATAACTTGTGTATTAAATGCTATTAAGCATTATTAGATGTTTGGCTATGTGTGTGCATATATATATGCATCTACATGTGTGCAGACACATGTGTGTGGGTAAGTAGGCACATATATGTGTCAACATGTCCATATGGAGGCTCATCTAATGGACTCTGGCACCAAGCCTCCTATTTTATACTTACATGCCTCTATACCTGTCTTTGCTACCACACTTCCTGCCATATGTGTTTGGCCTAGGAAGAGTTTTGAGGTTTATCATTTAGACTTCACCATGATCTCTTTAATACAGTCTTTCTTGATCTCCAATATTCAGTCTGTTTTGATTTTGATCTTTATTTCATATCTATAGCCCCAAAGTTTTCATCTGTAGTGTAAGTCATATGTCCAGGGCCTGTGTTACTATGACTCCTAGAAACTTAACATCTAGTTTTTCCACATCTCTCACTGTCCTGTTTCATCCAGACCTCAATCACTGGTTTCTGACGTGAATTTTAAGGAGGTATTCATTCTATGGTAGTGTCAACTATAGGATCAACACTTAGGGATAAGCTGATATCTTCATGCTATCTCTAACCCTACTCCCTCCTTATACCTACTGTTCCAGTGAGCACATTTTTCTTCCTCCTTCTTCTTGTCTTGTATTACCATGGGCTTGACTGATTCCACTTCACTCACTCACATGCACTTTTTCACTTATATTGGGAAATGTGCCTCTCTCCTTTTGTGAGCCAAAGATTATCCTGATAGTGGACCCCAGCTGCTGAATATAAAAAGTGCTGGTAATAGCACATCCGAAGAACTGAAAATAGCTTGAATTTGTAGTGGAATTAGACATAAGAACAGTGCCATCAAACTGTGAAAGCCCTTAAAGATGCTCCTCGATCACTTCCCATCACCCTAAGTATCCATCCACTTCTCTCTCTAATTAAGGCTGCTTTTCTCTCAAGTGCTGGCACTCAAGTTAAACTTTAAAATTCAGCCTTCTTCTGTTTAATAACTACTATTACAAAAAGAGTTTGCTTTTTATAACTTATTGTAAGGTTTCATTTAGCCTGTGAGATTAAGGAGCTTTCGTCTGCTATTCTGCAAGCACAAGCACTACTTCTAAGTGGTTTCGCTGACAAATCTGTCCAAAGCTCTGAATTACAAATTTAAATAAACTTTTAAAAACATAATCACAAAAGAATTAAACATTTACCCTGACATTAATGTACACAACTATTTTAAGCAATCAAATAAGCTGAGCCGGTAACAGGAAACTCTTTACAAACACATTTCAGCTAATATATGCAGAAGGAGGAACAGAACTAGAAGAATCACCACTTGGAAGCACCTTATGTAATAAATGATTCGACTAATGATGACTCAGGGATGATAAAAGCAGTTGGAGAGACACAGCGAGGGATGTTTAAATGGGAGGATTAAGCCGTCACAAACCTGTACTCACTGCTAAGTCATAACACAAGTGGGAAAACTAGACTTCGGAATAGCATATGTGAGAGTTTGTATTAATAAAACGGGGGCAAAGCCAGTTCTCCAAGAAGGGAAAATAAGGTACAGAATTTGGCATAAAGAGTGATAGCAAATGCTAGTGATGTGGGAGCAAGATACAGGCTTTGCAAGCCACTTAAATGAACTATGTAGAGCCAGCCATGGTGGCTTACACCTGTGATCCTAGTAGCACCCGGCTATGTAAAAACTAAGGCAGAAGTAAAGGATATATTTGTGGAACCTCAGCAGTTGACAGTTTGATGGTCAGTAAGCCAAGCTAGCTAACTCCTAATTGACATATAATTAGCTGAACTATGTGCCAATGTATTGGACTATAAAAGGAAACAAAGATATTTAGGACTAGTGCCAGACCACATATACACAGCAATTACTTGTGGCAAGCAGGCACACTCAGCAAGACAAAGTACATATTAAAAGGTTGGTTTGCAAATATATTTTTTTAAATAAAGGAAGACAGGACTGAAAAGACTGTTCAGTGGTTAAGACTCAATACTGCTCTTGTAGAGGACCTGGGCTTGGTTCCCAGCATCCACATGGAAAATATGCTGGCTAGTTTTATGTTAACTTGACACAAAGTAGAATCATTTGAAAAGAGGTATCTTCAATTGAGACAATGCCCACCAGATTAGCCTATAGGCAAGCCTGTGGGACATTTTCTTGATCAATGATTGATGTAGGAGGGCCCAGCCCATGGTGGGCAGTGCTATCCCTGGACAGGTGGTCCTGGGTTTTATAAAAAGCAATCTAAGCCAGGTGTGGGAACACACAACTTCAATCCCAGAACTCGGGAGGCAGAGGCAGGTGGATCTTTGTGAGTTCAAGGTCAGCCTGGTCTACAAAGTTAGTCCAGGACAGCCAGAGTTGTTACACAGAGAAACTCTATCTTGAAAAAACAACAAAAAAAAGGGCAATCTAAGCTAAGCCATGAGGAATAAGACAGCATTCAGCAGTCTTCTATAGCCTCTGCTTTAGTTGCTGCCTCCAAGTTCCTGCCCTGACTTCTCTTCATGATTAACTATACTTCTATGTTGAATTAAACCCTTTCCTCCCAAGCTGCTTGTGGTCATGATGTTTTATCATGAAAATAGAAACCCTAACTAAGACAGAAATTGGTACAGACCTGACCACGTGTTTTGAGGGAAGGGTTGTGGTGGCATTTGAACTCTGGGCTGGTAAAGCCATTATGTGCTCAGAATTTAGTAGACTGTTCTTTGAGACCTTAGAAGATAAGAATGCTGAGAAAATGCAAACAGTGGAGGCTGGCTTGCGAAGTTTCAAATGGAAATGATTCTATTGGGGCTATTTGTGTGACATTTTGAATTCAGAACCATTAAGTGAAACCTTTATGTTGCTGAGACAACTAATCCTGGTTAGCTGGAGCTAAGACGTTAGTGAGGGTTAAGAGACTAGAGCATCATTGAGATGAAATCTTTTAGAAGTATTCCTTCAGGGTCAGCACACAGAAGCTATGGTTCAGAGCAGGTGAAGGCCATACCTCATGCTGGCAGCTGTGTAAGATTTTCCCAGGTAGTACTGATTTTGAAGGCATGTAAGGGTCATGGAAATCTGCTGAGGTTTGGTACTATGAGAGGACAAGAAAGGACATTAGTCAAGGTTCAGCCTCAGTAGCAGTAGAAGGCCCAAGATTGAAGAGGTCATGGAGAGAATTTGAGGCTTGGTGTATCATAATAAGATCAGAGTCCCTGAAGAGAGCCCAAGAGATGTTATTGGTGAATGTGCAGCCCAGTTATAGAAGAGACCCCAGGATTTTAGAGATGCCAATACCATGGGACGACCACTAAGGTCAGCAGTAGCTGTGGAGTGGTGCAGGCCTAACCCTAGGAGCTGAGGCCTAACCCTTCTCCAGCTGAGGAGCTGGAGAAGTAGCAAAGACCCCTTTGAGGAGCAGAGATTTTGAGTGGGACTCTGATGTCAAGCACAGAACTCTGTATGTTAAATTTTGGTTTCGCTTTGATTTGGCTGTGATTATGTCCTGATTCTTCTGGGCTCTTAGAATATGAAAGTATGTAACCTCTTTTTTTTAAATATATAAATTATGGGAACCCACAGTTAAGAAACTTTGGAATTTTAGAGAGAGATTGTCATTTTCTAGAGATTTTGGGATATTTCAGAGAGACTTTGAAAGATTCTTTAGATGTTTTAAAGAGACTGAATTCTTAGCATGTTTTAATTTTTAAAAGCTAGGGGACTTTTAAAAGTTAGAATGTCTTCTTTTGTGATATTGATACTAGTATGAGATCTTGGAGACAAACAAGAAAGGTATGGTTCTACTTGAATAGTGATGTGTTTGTGTGTCAGATTAACAAATGGTCAATTGTACTGGCTAATTTTAAGTCAACTTAACACAAGCTAGAGTCGTCTGGGAAGAGAGAACTTCACTTGATAGCTTCAGTGATACTCCACTGTTGGCAAGTATGGAGAGCACTTTTCTTAATTAATGGGTGATGTGGAGAGCCCAGCCCATTGTGGGTGGTGCCATCCCTGGGCAGGTAATCCTAGTGTGTATAAAAAAAGCAAGCTGAGCAGAGAAGCCAGCCACAAGGAGCAAGCTAGTAAGCAACACTCTTCTGTGGTCTCTGCTTCAGTTCCTGCTTCGAGTTTCTGCCCATCTGCTTCCATATGGAAGTGTAAGTGAAAGAAACCCGTTCCTACCCATGTTGCTGTCAGCTAAAATGCTAACACAGCAGCTCACAATCATCTGCAATTCCAGTTACAGGAAATCCAAAGCCTCTTCTGATTTCTGTGAGCTTCTGCACAAGCATGATGCACATAAACTCAGGTATGTATACACATAAAAGGGGGGAATGTGGAGCTGGCCCGGTGGTAAAGAACACTTGTTGCTTTCTCTGAGAACCCTAGATCCATTCCCAGCACCCACATAGTGACTAACAGCCATCTGTGACTCCAGATGCCAAATTCTAGAGGATCCAATACACCTTCTGACTTACTGGGAAGCAAACAAACATGATACACTCCTATAGAAACAGTTCTGGTAAAACATCCATATAGATAAAACAAGTAACACTTTAAAATAATAACAAATAAATATTGCTTTTCTTTTTGGTTTTGGGGGACAGGGAGTCTCTGTGTAGCCTTGGTTGTCCTGGAACTAGTGCTGTAGGCCAGGCTGGACTCAAACTCACAGAGATCTTCTGGCCCCTGCTTCCTAAGTACTGGGATTAAGGGTGTGTGGCACCACTGCCCAGCTTCTTAATGGTTATGTTTTAACATTCTTAGAAGGAGAATGTGTTCCTATACATACTACCTATGTAATTGAAAATAAAGTATGAAAAAAACCAGAGAAGCTAATAATGAAAAATATTCTCTCCTTTCCATGCTCAATGCATGTAATCACCCTCAACCCTTCCTTTTATTCATAAATCACAATTTCAGATGGCCAAATTATAAGGCAGCTAAATTACAATTTCTTTGAATTTTAACATTTTTTTTCCTTTTGTGGAGACCATACTCAGGGCTTTAATGGAAACTTGAAAAACATACTAGCTTCATGGAAAGATTCCACTGTCTCTTAGGGTATATTGGATCTATGCTTTCAGGTAGCTACTTTTCTCTGTTATGTTTCATTTTCCTCCATTTTCAGGCAATAACATTTTCCTGTCTACTGTGGTTTGGATGTGGCTTTAACATTCCTAAAAGGTTCATGTGTTGGAAGGCCAGTCATCAGAATGGGGGTGTTGGGAAATGGTGTGGAGCCTTATAAGACAGGGCCATAAAGGGTGAGAGGTCCTTAGATCACTGGGATGTTTCTTTGAAGGAATCAGGTGTCTAGCAATGGGATTCTCAGGTACCTGAAAAAGAATTGTTATAAAAGGAACAAAAATGTCTTCTCCTCTTCTCTTTGCTTTCTGGTTCATGATGTGCTTACTGTCCCACATATCATCATTTGCTGTGGAGACCTTGACAGAGCTGTGTGAGACCTTGACAGAGCTTGTACTATGCTACTTGGGCTTTAGACTTCCAAAACTGTGACTAAATAGACTTGTCTTTTTATTTTAGACAGGGTATCATGTAGCTCAAGGTGAACTCAAACTTGCTATGTAAACCCTACTCACTTTTTGGATATTTATTTAGTTATTTATTTGATACTTGAGGTGTGTGTGGGGGGTGTGGTACATACACACCATAGATGTGAAACTCAGAGGACAACTTGTAGAAAAGTTTTCTTCTTCCACTATGTGGGTTCTGGGAATCCAACTCAGGTTGTCAGACTTGATGGCAAACCCCTCTATCGACTGAACCATCTTGCTACCACCTCCTCTCACTTTTATAATAATCAGACCTTCCCATTTATCTTAAAGCATTGAATCCATGAAAAGACTAGAATGGTAATAGCACATGTCTTTAATTCCAGCAATCAGGATGCAGAGGCAGGCGTATCTCTGTGAGTTCGAGACCAGTCTGGTCTACAGCGTGAGTTCCGGGACAGCCAGGGCTGCATAAAAAAAAAACGTGTCTTAGAAAAAAGACTAGGAATTAGTTCAAAGTATATTCAACAGCAAAAGAGGGTAGATGAACAGCAGCCACCCTTATCACAGGGGTTGATTTCAATGGGAGAAAGTTTATGATCAGGCTGGAAAGATCTGAATTCTTTACTGCCCTTTTTAGTATCTTTCAACAGCTATCTGTATAAAAACACTGACGGCTGGGGAATCCAGTTTACAGATAATAAGCTGGAAAATAAGATAGTACAACTGAATGACATTGAGGTTCAAATACATTTGATAAGCAGGAATGATAGATAAATTTAGCAAGATAAATTTTAAAAAATAGATCAAAGTAAAGACTGGTACGAGATCCTAAGCCACAGATGTTCAAGTACTGAACGTATAAACATAGCAGAGTTAAAGTCTTAGAAATGTCAACTAACTATAGGCTCAACCTAAGTCTACAGAGCTGATGTGGCAGCTTTTTATTCATGAGCATAGCATAGGGTCTAGAACAAAGTCATCAGCCCCTTCCTCTCTGCTGATTAGAACAGGTACTTGAAAATAGTACATTATATTCTAGATGGCAATCTTCAAAGTGAGATATCAATGAACTGATGTACAAACAGAACAATGAGAATGATAAGTACAGATGTTTAGTATTGAGAAGAGACGAATAGGTAGAAGAAATCAATCAAACAGAAAGGGATGTCAAGTATCAAGGCTGCTCAAAATGGAGGAGACTGTCTCCAGAGCAGCATACTGAAATAATGAAGTACACAAGCAACAGGATGGGGACATAGCACTGGGTCCCATCCACAGTACTGCATCAACTGGACACTGGTGCAGAGCATCATTCAAGAGGTGGAAGCAGGAGGATCGGCAGCCAGCCCAAGTTACTACAGATTCTGTCTTAAATAAAAGAGAAAGTATTAACATTATTACCAAAGGGAAAAAAAAGCTGAGTAAGGCAGCTCAGTGAATAAAACACTTGTCACACAAGGGAATTCAGATCCCTAGAGAAAATGTAAAAAACAAGGCAGGCACAGCAGCCACATGTAACCCCAACACTTCAGAGGCAAAGATAGGGAATCCCAGGGCAAGGCTAGCTAGACCAACCAGAATTCGTGAGCTCCTGATTCAGTGAGAGAGAGACTTTGCTTCAACACAGAGAAAGCAATCAAGGAAGATGCCCTACATCAACCTCAGGTCTACACACCTACACATACACTCATATACACGGGAATACATGTACCTGAACACAACACACACAAACCTTTTAAAGGCTCAGGAAGTGTTCTGGATTAAAGCAGACCAAGTGATATAATAACTGAATTTAATATAAAAATCTGAGTTGGGAAAAATGCTACAAAGGACATTATTGGAACATTTAGGTGTGATGGCTCATGCCTGTAATCCCAACACTTGGGAGGCTAAGGTAGTAAGAGAGTACCATGAGTTTGAGAATACCCTGAACTATATAGCAAGTTATAGGCCAACCTGAGCAGCAGAGTCAACCTTGCTTCAAAATACAGAGGTTATTCAAAACAAAATGTAAAATCCAATTATGGACAGCAGTACTGCATTAATGTACATTTTCCTCATTATGCTGTAATTTTTGTTAAGAAAATGCCCCTGTTCTTAGAAAAACCATGCTAAAGTAATAGTAGTATACTATAGGAAAAAACTATACAGATAAAATAAAAACAAGCAAATGTCATATATTTAAAATTTATGAATCTAAGTTAAAGATTTATGATAATTCTTCATATTATTTCAGCCATTTTTTTTTATTTTTCGAGACAGGGTTTCTCTGTGTAGCCCTGGCTGTCCTGGAACTCACTCTGTAGATCAGGCTGGCCTCGAACTCAGAAATCCACCTGTCTCTGCCTCCCAAGTGCTAGGATTAAAGGCATGCACCACCACCACCCGGCTTCAGCCATTTTTCTTTAAATTTAAAATTATTTCAAAGTAAGAAGTTAAAAACATTTTAAAGCAGGGCAGTGGTGGCACACACCTTTAATCCCAGCACTTGGGAGGCAGACACAAGCAGATCTTTGTGAGTTTGAGGCTAGCCTGGTTTACAGAGCTTATTCCAGGACAGCCAGGGCTACACAGAGAAACCCGCTCTTAAAAAAGGAAAAACAAAAACACATTTTAACTGGTTTCAAAAATGTGGCAAGCTATACTAAATATGCTGTAAAACAATAACAAGATAATCATAATTCATAAACTACAGCTTTCAGCATGGGAGGGAAAATGTTAAATAACTTAAATACTTGAAAAAGTAAGTGACCAAAATATGTCCTTCTGTGTAGCAGAAAAAAGATGGCATTTTGTGTCACAAAGACCAGAATTCAGCTTCTTGCTCTTCTTTATTTTCTTTCATTTTTTTAAGATAGGGTTTCAAGAACCTAGACTGACTTCAAACTCTCTGTAGCTAAAGATAAAAGGATGACCTTAAACTCCTCATCCTCTTATCTCTGCCTACCAGGTGATAGGATTACAAGTATATGCCACTATCATTTATTTTACACTAAAAATGGCATGCATGTGTGTGTGTAAAAGAGAGAGAGAGAGAGAGAGAGAGAGAGAGAGAGAGAGAGAGAGAGAGAGAGAGAGAGAGACTGAGATCAACCATGGCACTTGTATGGAGGTCAGAGGACAACCTATGGGAGTCAACTCTCTCCTTCTACCATCTACCATATGGGTTCTGGAGATCAAAGTCAGGCCCTTAGGCTTACAAGCAGGTACATCTACCCACTAAGCCATCTCACTGGCCACTAGCTGTTATTTAATCTTGAACTAAGGCATTTAGCTTTTCTCAGTCTTGATCTATGCTATAAAAACAGTACTACCTACTTCTCTAACTATACACACAGATACTTCCCTAACATACAAAAATCTTCCTATCTGGACATTGTGACTCATGCCCAAATTACTAGCACTCAAAAGGCTGAAGCAGTAGAATTACTTGAAGTTCAAAAGCTAGTCTAGTGCCGGAAAGATGGTTCAGTGGTTAAAAGCTCTTGTTCTTGCTCAACACCTGGGTTTAATTTCCAGCACCCATATAGTGGTTCACAACTATCCATAACTCAGGTCTAGAGGATTCTGATTTCCTCAGACATCAAGGCACACATATGTTTCATATGCAAACACTCATATATATAAAATCAATTTTTTCAAGAGACTGGTTCTCTGTATAGCCTTGGCTGTTCTGGAACTGGCTCTGGAGACCAGGATGGCCTTGAACTCAGAGAACTACCTGGCTCTGCCTCTGGAGTACTGGGATTAAAGGCATATGACACCAGTCATGGCTTTAAAGCAAATAAATCTAAAATCAAAATTAAAGCCAGTCTATGCTACATAGTGAATTCCTGGTGAAGCCTAGGGTACCTTGTGAGACTATGTCTCAACAAACCAAAATATACATATATAGAAATGCGAAGGACTAGGGATAGAGAGATTGCTCAGTGAACAGTGCTTCCCACTCTTCCGGTGGACCTGAATTCAATTCCTAGAACCCATATCAGGCAGCTTACAACTACCTGTAATTCTAGCTCTAGGGGATCTGATGCTAACCTTTGGCTTGTGTCAGCACCACATATCATACACTCATACAGCCACAAAGACACATAAAATGACAGAGGACCTGTACTCCTGACACCTACACCCCTGACCATGAGACTGTAAATCTATAGAATCTGACAGGCAAATAGGTCATTAGCCAGAATGGAGCACACAGAAAGAAACTTACAGTCATTTGACTTTTAAAAAGCAATATTGGATAGAATATAGGGATTCCTTTTAAACAAAGTTCTGGAGCAACCTGATATTCAAATAGAAAAATATAAGCTTTGATCTACATCATATCAAAAATAGACTTTATCAAATTTAAAGCCCAAATCAGGAAAAAACACCATTAATAAGATTATAGTTTGCAAGCCTTTAATCCTAGCACTTGGAAGACACAGGTGGGCAGATTTCTATGAATCCAAGGCCAGCCTGGTCTACATAGCGAGTTCCAAGCCAGCCAAAATAATATAATGATACTGTCTCAAAAAAAAGAAAGACGGAAGGATGGAAGAAACAAGAGAAAGAAGGAAAGGAAAGAAAGAAAGAAAGGAGGGGGAGGGGAGGGAGGGAGAGAGGGAGTAAGAGGGGGAGGGAAGAAGGAAGGAAGGAAGAGAGGAAGGAAGAGAGGGAGGAAGGAAGGAAGGAAATAAATGAAAAAGAGGAAACAAATAGGCAAGAACAGAGGTGGAGAAAATATCTGTAAAACATAAATCTGACAAAGAACTTAAGACCAGAAAATATTTTTAAAATTCTTACAAATCACTGAAATATTTTGCAATGTTAGGTATCAAGCCTAGGGCCTCACATGTATGTTTACAGTAAGATTTGTAAAGGGTTGGGAATTTGGCTCAGTTAGAGTACTTGCCTGACACGTACAAGGCCCTGGATTCAGTCTCCAGGACCTCGTGAACTGGATGTGGCAGACAGAATATGCCTGTAATCCCAAGATGAGAAGTTCAAGATCATCTTGGTGGCCAGGGAAATGGCTCACTGGTGAAAGCACTTGGGACAAGAACCTAAAGACTTAAGTTCCATCCCTGCTACCAATATAAAAAGCTGGATGATATGATATGCACTTGTAATCCCAACACTCCTAAAGCAGGACAGGAGGCAGAGACAGGAAAATCAGACAGAAGCTTGTGGACCAACAAGCCTGGAGTATGCTGGGCAGTGACAGAAACAGTGAAAGACCCTGTCTCAACAGTGTGGAACTGACCCCTAAAAAGTTGTCCTCTGACTTCTACATATGTTCTATGGTGTATGTGTTTTGTGAGCATGCATAATACATACACACTAAACTTTTTTTTATTTATTTTTTGCCTTTCAAAAATGCTTAGTTTATTCACACAAACATTCCTTATAATGCCATGCTAATATAAAGGTTATGGCAATCTTATGTAAATAATCATCTCACCAAAAAAGAATAAAATTAATGTTTACTATAAATGTAAACTGTAAATTAATCTAGTGGCTGCATTTCTTTATCTTTTCTGATCCCCAATAATCATACAGGGAAACTTTATAAAAATTTTAAAAGATCAATCTCTGTTACATAGCAAGTCCGAGACAAAAAATGTACTAGAATATTCATTACTGTTTTATTCATAATAAACCTAAAATCAAATGTAAGACAAATTTCCACCAATAAGAACAAATAAACTGTAACATACTCATACAGTGGGAAAATATTCAGCAATAGATGAGAGAAACCTTGATAAAATGACAAAAAAGTCTCAAAAGTACTACAAATAGCAAAAGAAGTATTGTTTAAAAAAAGAATGCTATTCCTTATAAGATATAGATTTTTAAGAAATGAAATGGTGGTTAGTGACTATACTAATAGGTAACACATTTAATTCCAAGAAATGAATGCACAAAGATGCTGTAGTGGTTTAAATAAGAATGCACCCGATAGGTTCATATGTTTGAATGCTCAGTCACAAGGGAATAGAACTGTTTGAGAAGGATTAGGTCTAGCCTTGTTGGGGTAGGTGTGGCTTTATGGAAGAAACTGTGTCACTGGGGGTGGGCTTTGGGGTTTCAAAAGCCCATAGCAGATCTAGGTGTTCTCTCTCTCTCTCTCTCTCTCTCTCTCTCTCTCTCTCTCTCTCTCTCTCTCTCTCTCCCTTCTCCTTCCCCCTCTCCTCCCCTCCCCTCCCCTCCCACTCTATGCCTATAGATTAGGCTATGGCTTTCAGCTATTGCTCCAGCACCTGCCTGGATGCTGCCATGCTTCCCACCATAATGATAATGGACTAATCTCTGAAACTGTTAGCAAGCCGTCAATTAAATTCTTTCTTTCAGGACTGGAGAGATGGCTCAGTGGTTAAGAGCACTGACTGCTCTGCCAGAGGTCCTGAGTTCAATTCCCAGCAACTACATGGTGGCTCAGAACCATCAGTAATATGATTCGATGCACTCTTCTAGTGTGTATCTGAAGATAGCTGCAGTGTATTCATATAAATGAAAAATAAACAAATCTTTTAAAAAAAATTCTTTCTTTCATAAGAGTTGCCTAGGCCATGATATCTCTTCACAGCAATACAATAGCGACTAAGACAGAAGTATTGGTTCATAAGAATAGAATATGCAGGCTTGAAAGATGACTCCGTGTTTACAAATACATTTTGCTCTTGCAGAGAACATGAGTTTAATTTCCAGCACCCATATCAGACAGCTTACAATGGTTTGCAACTCCAGTTCCAGGAGATCCAACATCCTCCTTTGGCCTCCTTGGATACCTGCACAAATATGTACAAACCCTAACACACACGTACCTGAATAATTAAATAAATCTAAAAAATGTTTAAAGAATAGAATGTATATCACAAGAACAATAAACTGAAAGCAAACTAACTATCCATCAAGATAAAATTATATTACATCGGGGGCTGGAGAGATGGCTCAGTGGTTAAGAGCACTGACTGCACTTCCAGAGGTCCTGAGTTCAAATCCCAGCAACCACATGGTGGCTCACAACCATCTGTAATGAGATCTGATGCCCTCTTCTGGTGTGTCTGAAGACAGCTACAGTGTATTCATATATAATAAATAAATAAATCTTTAAAAAAAAATTATATTACATCCTCACAATAAAATGGCATACAACTATTTAAAAGGACTAGTACAAGGTAATTAGAGAGGTGGTTCAGTGCTTAAAAACACTTGTTCTTGCAAAGGACTAGGGTTTCTACATGGCAGAAGCAGATCATAACTGTCCATAACCCCAGTTCCAGGGGATCCAATACCCTCTTCTGACCTCCACAGCCACCAGGCATATACGTGTTCCACAGACACATATGCAAGTAAAATATTCACATGCATAAAATGGATAAATCTTTAAAAAGAAATTTAAATACTAGTCTAAGGCTCTAACATGGTTTATTCCTGTAATCTGCACTTGGAAGATGGAGGCAGGAGGATCAAGGCTAGCTTTGGCTAGTCATAATGAGTTAGAGGCCTGCATGAACCTCATGAAACCCTGTCTTTAAAAAAAAAAAAAAGAAAGAAAGGGGGCTGGAGAGATGGCTCAGCAGTTAAGAGCACTGACTGCTCTTCCAGAGGTCCTGAGTTCAATTCCCAGCAACCACATAGTGGATCACAACCATCTGTAATGGGATCCAATCCCCTCTTCTGGTGTGTCCGAATGATAGCTACAGTGTACTCATATACATGAAATAAATAAGAAAAAAAGGAAGGAAAGGGAAAGGAAAAAAAGGAAAGAGAAAAACAGTGAGAGGAAGGAAAAATGACAAAGAGGGAAAAAGAGGAGGAAACATTGTAAGGGACTTGAATCTCATGAGAGATTTATAATCTGAGATTTGAAAGAAATGGCCTGAAAGCAATAAACAATAAAAAAGATAATAATTTTTCTTGTGAAACAAAACTTACCCAAATTAATAAAGCTCCAGTATTGGTACAATATAAGAAAATGGACAGTCATGTATGTTTGATAATAACATATATTAAAACAAACATTTAAGATAAAAACTGGCAGTAGTTATTAAATACTTTTATTAATATTGTTCTTTAACAATTTCCATACATTTATATAATATATTCTAATTATCCTCTCCCCACCCTCTTTTATCTCCCCAATTCATGGCTATTTATCAATTTTTAAATGTTCATGCATTTGATCCAAGTGTTCAAATTCCACAAATCTATCCTATAAGCACATAACAAAAAACATAACATTTATTGGGACGCTCAATGTGGCATTGTTTATAAACTAAAATGGCGAAAACTACCTAAACGTCTATTAGAAAAGAAACAAGTTATATACATTATTCTTGTGCCACACACCTGTATTCCTGGCTACTTGGAAGACTGAGGCAGGAGGATTGACCTCACAAGTTTGAGATCAGAGATCAGTTAAGGCAACCTAGTGAGACCCCCTATCAGAAAAGCGCCATAGCAATAGGGAAAATATAACTCTTTGGGAGAAGCCATCAGTGCTGGTTGGCTTTTATTAACTTGACACAAACCTAGAAATCTGAGAAGAGAAAATGCCCCCACCAAACTGGCCTATAGGCAAGTCTATGGGACATTTTCTTAATTAGTGATTGATGTAGGAAGGGCTAGCCCAGGTAGTGCCATACCAGGACAGGTGATTCTGAGTTATATAAAAAAGCAGGCTAACCATGGGGAGCAAGCCAGTGAGCAGTAGTCCCTCCAAGGTCTCTTTCAGTTCCTGCATTGAGTTCCTTCCCTGACTTCCCTTCAGGAAGAATAAGACTAAACAAACCCTTTCCTTCCTCAAGTTGCTTTTGTTCATGGTATTTTATCACAGTGAGAGAAACCAGGTTTCAACTAAAGTAAACAAGTAAAAAGAAGTTAGGAGGAGATTTGGGGTATGGAAACTTATCTACAATGCAATCAGCTTTCCAGGAAAAGCAATGCAAATACCTAGCAAGAGATGCAGCAGTAAACGCAGATTAGCAGTAGGGGAAGGTGGGGAAGGTAGGAGAAGGCCCAAGGGGATTTAAAGAAGTTAACAAAAGTAAAATGATCCAAAAATCTTGTAGAATAAATAGGCTTTCGGATGGTGGACCAGTCTGTCTAAAACACTTCCCTTCTGCCCTTTAAAATCCAAGATATTTGCTCCCTCATTCTCAGACCCAAAAGAGTAACTGTTGCTCTAAGGCAGCCTGTGGCTAAAGTATTAAATGTTTCCCTCAAGTACCACAAAAAAATGTATTCAACCATTATTATACACCATCTCTATATAATACAGATTATACAGATATCAGGTGGAGTGTCCAATCTTTCCTTTGAAGTTTTAAAATTCTGTGTCTATTTGTGCATTTTTCTATGGGGGTGAGTCCACAATTTTTAATCAAATTTGGGAACAACTGCTGTAGTGTAAAATGTTCATTGATCACTTACTGAATAATCTATTCTATGCCAGACATTCTAAATACATAAATGAAACAAAAGATCTCAGAAAGTTTACAGATGAGAAAGACAGATAAGTAAACATGATATTACAAAAGACAAAAGCCTGAATGAAAAGAGAGACTCATCATTAACAAGTCCTGATGTAAACAGGAGTCTACTACAGCCCTGGGGTCAGGAAAACTTCACAATGTAAAAATAGCTACTTTCTCAAAATTAAGGTGACAATTCAATATAATATTTATAAAACAGTAAGATTTCTTATGGAGTGTTTGGCCTTTTATAAAAATTATTAAACAAATGTTTGAAAAACAGAGGAGCAGTGCCACAATTCAAAATTCCTAACAAGCTGGACATGGTGGTGCATGTTTGTAGTCCCAGTATTTGGAAGGCTAAGGCAGGAGTATCATTTGAACACACAACTTCGAGAAGACCCTAGTCAGCACACAAAAACTTTATGTCATAGAAAAAGTAACAAGCCGGGCAGTGGTGGCTCACGCCTTTAATCCCAGCACTTGGGAGGCAGAGGCAGGCGGATTTCTGAGTTTGAGGCCAGCCTGGTCTACAGAGTGAGTTCCAGGACAGCCAGGGCTACACAGAAAAACCCTGTCTCAAAAAAAAAAAAAAAAAGAAAAGAAAAAGTAACAAACCTAAAGCCGTCATTTGAAAAGTGCGATGATAGAATAAGAACAATACCAGCAAAACAAAATCAATGATCCAGAAACAGACTCAGGTATGTAAGAAGATGCAGTAAATGATATTGGTGGCATTTCAAATCACTGAAGGAAGTGTTGGGGCAATTAATTACCTAGTTAGAAAAACATTATGGTATATAAATATATCATTTACAAAACCAAATTCTGAATAGTTTCAATAAAGCATAGTGAGAAAGTAAAAGTGGCCATATTGTATTATAGACTCTTTTAAAATTATCAAAAAAATTATTAAGTATAAAACTAAAAAACCACTCACAACAACCTTGTATTGCAAGAATATCTGATCTATAGTACGACAAAACAGTTCTCATGCTAATTGGATTCAAGGCCTTCTCCATGAGAATAAATTCAGGCTTATAAAACCTAGCCAAGAATGAATAGCTGAGGAGGTCATAGGCCCTAGCAGGAAACGCTACTATTCTGCTAAATACACATAGTATCACACTGCCTTCTAAAGCCTTTTCTTTATACCTATAGATTACTGCAGCTCTCAGCCATCATACTTTTTTTTCCTGTGGACAGCAAGTTACTACAGACATTCACAAATGGCTGAAGTATAGAGAATAAGTGACTATGGAGTGCTCAGCCACACACACACATACACAAACCACACACCTTGGGGAACACTGGAAAGAGGGAGCTGAAAGACTGTAAGAGACAGAAGTTAAGAAAGACTTCTATGAATCACTGTCTTCTGGACACGACAGGGCCATTGCACACATAAGCTCACAGCAGATGTGGCTGTCTGTAGGCCCTGCACATGATCAAGACAGTCACCATTCCAGTACAGGTTAGGGAGGGGCTCACAAGGCCCCATTCCTACCTGAGGAGTTAGTAGACTTTGGGGTTGGGGGGTGAGGTAAGGAGAATCTTTTTTTTTTAAGAGAGATGGCTGGCCTTCAATAGGTTCCCCATGCTCTAGTGGATGGCCTACACCCATACACATACGAGCAGCATTCACTGGACTCTGTGGTTTATTTTTTAAAAAGAAGATAAGGACTTGGAAGGTAAATTTGGAGGAAGATCATGAGTTAGGGGAGTGAATGGTGGCTATGATCAAAATACATTCTATACATATATGAAATTCTCAAGGAATAAATACAAATACTATATTAAAAAGTTTTGTCATGTGTGGTAGCACACACCTCTAATTCCAACACTACAGAGGCACAGGCCAACACATTTTTGTGAATTCAAGGCCCTCTTCGTCTACATGATAACTTCTGAGACACCAGGGCTACATAGTAAGATTCTGCCTCAAAGTATGTTTTTAAATGCTTTTCCTCGAGGCTAGGGATATAGTTCAGTGGGTAGAATGCTTCTATAAGCATAAAGTGAATGTGAGGGCAGATTTACTACCCAGGAATGCATCATTCAGGTGTGCTGGTATACACCATGAACCTTAGCACTTGGGAAGTGACTTCATAGTGAATCTAAGGTCAGACTGGGCTACATAAAACCCTGGATAAATTTTTTCATCAATTCTTTTATCTACCTCCTTGTAGTTGAGTCACAACAGCCACCAAATGGGGGAGGGGACAGTCTGGGAAGACACTTCAGTCAGTAAAGTACTTACTTGCCTTGCAAGCATGAGGACCCGCTTAAAAAAGCCAAGCATGGTGGTGCACACTTATAATCCCAGTGCTGGGGAGGTGCAAACAGGAGGATCTCTGGAACCTGCTGGCCAGCCAATCTAGATTAAATGGTTGAGTTCTAGGCCAATGAGAAACCATATCTCAAAAGGAGAGTAAGCAAATAAGTGTAGTCTTTACCCCTCATCAAGGAAATTTCTCTTTGCAATAGAGACTATTACAGAAAACCACATCCAATCAAAATACAGCTGTGGAGCCCAGTCCTAATGGATACAAAACATTCCTGGCACTTAAGGCTCAGAGAACAGGCAGATGACAGAGGAGGAAAGATTTTAAAAGCCAGAAAGAGTATCAGGGTTTAACTACAAGATTGTATCTCCTAGTAATGGCAGAAGCTACACCCGTAAAGGTAGAGGGGAGACCACAAGGTCTCAACCCTACACAAAGACCTACAGACAACTAAGGAATTCTAGGAGCAGAAGAAACATTCTTTCCCAAGGAAGAGCATTCTAATTGGTTACACAATACTAAAGGTCAATCCTGAAAACATACACACAAGTGATACAGACTGAGCAGGTTGTATTTATATATTTAAGAATATATGTATATACACATATATACATACATACATACATACATACTCACACACATACATACATAAATACTATTAATGAAAAAGAGGCCATGAATTTCAAAGAGAGCAAAGAACTGGATATATATGAGGGAAGGAAGGGAAAGAAGAAATTATATAATTATAATTTCAAAAATAAGAAAAAATGGGGAAAAAGGAGAGGCAGCCCTGAGGTAAAGATGGACTAATGTATATATTTTGAGAAGAATCCCTTGATTACATATGGGAAGCAGGACTAAAACCTGAGGTTCCTGAGGGTTCCATGAACCCAGGTTTACTACAATGTGATAGAAAGCCTGAAAACATGGGTGAATTATATTAAAGTTGAGCAAAGCTAAAAATCTAACATTTGAATTAGAAAGTATAACTGTACCAGAGCACAATTCACGCAAATCTTGCATTAAGTATCTTTTGCAGTAGAGGCTGACTATTAAGTAGAGGAAGTCCTACCAGGCTTGATTTACGAGAGTCTCCAAATGAATTTATTGAAAAAACTCTTGAATTGCTGAATACAAGTTAAGTACCTTCTGGAGACACATATCTTCATCATCTAAAATGTTTATTTTAACTTAAAGGGGGATATCTTTGACACGGGGAATCATTTAGAGAATGTAAGTCCACTCCAGTCAAGACCTATATGTGCTTGGTAAAACAATGGGAAACTTGGAGAGCAGCCTGTATTGTGTTATGATTTGTTTTTTATTTTAGTTATTTTTATGTTTATCACTTTTCAAACATAAACATGTGTTAGGCAGACGTCTCAAAGAAATATATTTATTTATTGAGCATTTTTAAAAGGTAGAGGAATGGAGTTCCTGAGGATGACACCTAAAGTTGTTCTTTGCCCACCCACTATAAAACACACACATGCATAAATTTTTTAAAATGGGGGCTGGTGATATCTTAGCAGGTTGAAGGTGCTTGCTGCCATGCCTGACAATCTGAGTTCAATCCCCAGAAGCCACATACTAGAACCAGTGAACCAACTTCCCCAAGTTGTCCTCTAACCTACATACACACAATAGCATGCACATACATGTATACATAGACCCACAGACAAATAAATAAACATAATTAAAATTTTTAATTAAATGGAAAAACCTTAAGTATCCTGAATAGATGAATGAACAAAATGGAATGGGGAAATGAATGGAAAATTATTTAGCCTTTAAAAGGAAAACCATTCAGACATGTGCTGAAACACGGATGACCCTTGATTTTATGCTAAGGTGAAAGAAGCCAGCCATAAAAAGACAAGAATGAGTGAGATGGCTCAGCATGTAAAGGTACTTGCCACCAACCCTAACAACCTGAGTTTAATTCCAAGACCTATCTATATATACGGTAGAAGGAGATAAGTGATTCCTCCAAGGTTCCCTCTAACCCCAACACGTGTGCTGCAGCACTTCTAAGTGTACATACATAGAAATAAGCATGTAATAACAAAAATGTAAGAAATATTCCACTTATATGAGACACTTGTAATTGTCAAATTAAAAGAGGCAAAAAAGATGGTAGCTGCTAGGGGTAATGGAAGAGTTACTGAGCTTGAAGTGGAAAGATGACAAATGTATTGAGATGTATGGTGGTAATGGTTACACAACAATACAGATGCATTTAATGATACTTAACTGTACGTTTAAAAATGGCCAGGCCAGACAAAGTATGCATATCTGTAATTCTAGCACCTGGAGGGCAGAGGCAGGAGGACTGCTGTAAACTCAAGCCCAGCCTGGTCTGCACAGTGATTTTCAACCTCATAGGGCCATATAGTAAGAACCTGTTTCAAAAAAACCAGCAACAACAAAAAACAAGTGTAGTGATACATGCCTGTAATCTCAGCACTTGGAAGACTAAGACAGCAGGATTACCATGAGTCTGAGGCCAGCCTAATCTATATAGCAAGTGCCAGGCCAGCCAGGGTTACCATGACCCTATATCAAAAAAAATTAGAATAGTAAATATTATATATATGCATACCTACATACATATTTTTGTAACAGTAATATATGTATTTCAATAAAAATAGATAAAAGGCCGGGCGGTGGTGGCACACGCCTTTAATCCCAGCACTTGGGAGGCAGAGACAGGCGGATTTCTGAGTTCGAGGCCAGCCTGGTCTACAGAGTGAGTTCCAGGACAGCCAGGACTATGCAGAGAAACCCTGTCTCGAAAAACCAAAAAAAAAAAAAAAAAAAAAGAAAAATAGATAAAAGATTAAAAACAGAAGCAGATATGAAAACTTAATTGTCTCTTACTAGGGAACATATCAATGTAGCTTGCAAAATAAATATCAAATTTACCTTTCTAATTCTTGGTTTTAGAAAAGTTATTTTTCAGTGGAGTCATGTGACGATCACAGTTTGAAAAAATGATAGAGTCAAATTCAAGAATTGTCCTACCATTATTGTTTGTAAAAGTAATAATAAAATTATTCAATCCAGTAGTCTATCAATAAGAGAACACTGAAATAAATTTACAGTCATACTATGGCGTATTATATATACTGTGTCACATTTAATAAATCGAGTAAGTAAAAACATTTCCAAAACACTCAATGGTAATTTGTAGAGATAAAAACATAACACAATGGACTTCCTATGGTAAATTGGGATGTATAGAAAGGTGCAGAGAATAAAAGCAGATGACAGAAGACTGCCTGAAATGGTAGCACAGGGATGGACAAACTTTCTAGGTCAGACATCTGTTCTCCCAATGGACTTAGTACACAGATCTTCAATCTCCAGCTTTTGAGACCTTTCCTGCTTTCATCATGAATCCTGCGGTGATGTTGTAGCAAGGAAGGTCAAACATTCCAGAAAACACTCCATTGCTTAGACCCAGGACCTCAGCAACCAAATCAAAAGGAGAGCTCCAAGCTGGCCTTGATGGAAGATCAGCTTAAGAGAGGACTTCCTCTAACAGCCATAAAACCTGTTACCTGAGTCAACTGTGTCATAATGGACAATAACTATGAGACACATGTAAATGTGAAACTGGGGGGGGGGGTAGGTCGGGGGCAGGCAGTTACTAATTCAGCCACAGGAGCCAGGTAGGCCTTCACTTTCAAAAGCAGCACCACAGCGGTTCCATTGGTTTTCCATATCAGCTGCTTCCTGTGGTTTATCCCAATTAGGTAATGGAATGTGCTTTCCACAGCATACAAACTACAAGCTTGTTTATTTTTGATCTACACATGCCAACCAGAGGAGCGGTATCCTGTAATTTGGCTACCTATTTAAATCAACAGGTTGTTCTCGGTCCCCTCCTACCCCTACCACCATCCTTATTTGGTCCCTTCCTAGAATTTAAGGTTTAGATCTGAGAAAAATAACAAAAAAAGAGGTCCAAGCTAGATTAATCCAGGGCCCAAGAAGCAAATTATATTTCCATGGCAGTTGCTCTGGGCTCGGCTTCAAGTAGTGCTAATCTAAGATGGAACTAGTCTTGAAAGTACCTTATACAAGGCTGCATTGCCAATGGACTAATAGACTTCACTATCCCCCAAAGGCTAATGGGAAAAAAATAGAAAAACTCAGGGCCATTAACTTAAGAACGATAGCTAAATTTGTTAGAGTGGTTAGGATCCTTAACTAACTGACAGAAAGATAATACTTCTAGAATGTCCAAGATTAAATGTGTGGGGAAACTTGTAAAACTCCTAACAGTTGGTATTTTTACAACTAAATGCATCAGGAAATGCAAATTAGAATTATTGAAAATAACACTTTAAAATAATTTTGATAATTGTAGGTTATTTTAACTTGTACCACTAGCAGGGAAATTTCTTGTGAGGAAACATGAATTTCCTCATTTGAGGGGAGTTGCAGAAACAGTTATTTGATATTACTGTGGTTCTAAACTATACTCTTATAAAGAAAGTAATCTGGCCAGCTTGGTGGTCCACACCTTTTTTTTGTTGCTGTTTTCTAGAGACAGGGTTTCTCTCTGTAGCCCTGGCTGTCCTGGAACTCACTCTGTAGACCAGGCTAGCCTCGAACTCTCAAACTCAGAAATCCGCCTGCCTCTGCCTCCCAAGTGCTGGGATTAAAGGCGTGCGCCACCACCACCCGGCGGTGGTCCACACCTTTAATCCAAGCATGTGGGAAGTAGGTGGATCTCAGTGAGTTCCAGGCTAGCCAGGGATACATAGAGAGACCATTTCAAAAACAGGGGGCGGGGGAAAAACAGTTAATTTAGCTGTAGCTATCAAAGTACAAACTCCACATATTCTTTGACTCAGCAATTCCTTCTCTCTATCCCATAGAAATACCTAGACACAGGAATAAGATTAAATGCAATATTTATAACAATGAATGATTAGAGGCAAGTTTCCATCAATAGGTGAATTGTTAAACTGTAATAAAACTATACTATTAAATGCTATACCATTATTTTTCTTTTCATTTTCTAAATGACGTTAAATGGCCACATATTAATGCAAAAAGAAATATGTAATACATTGCATAATAAATTAAATGAACTTACACAGTAGTAAAACAATGTTGTATTGTTTAAACTATATACGTGTGAATGCTCCTCCAGGGATATGAATGAAATCAGAGGGAGAGGGCAAAGGAGGTCTAGGATAGAGCAGGTAAAGTCAGTTTTACAGAATGGGAATAGGGATGAGTAAAGAATAATATTTTACAATTCTATGAATTTATTCCTTTGTTAAGAGCTATGGTTTCTTCATAATTAAAAAAAAGACTTATTTATACTGTGTTTCTGTTTGTCTTTGTGAGTATACTGCATCATGTGAATGCAGTGACAATGGAGGCCAGAAGAGGACATGGGATCCCCTGGGACTGGGGCTACAGATGGTTGTAAGCCAGTGTTCTTAACGACTAAGCCATCTCTCCAACCTAAAGATTTATTTATTTTCTTTTATGTGAAAACTTCACCTACAAATATATGCCTGGTGCCCATGGAGGTCAGAAAAGGGCATCAGATCCACTGGAGATGCCACCTCTCTATTCCTCTTCTGATTTTGTATCTATGTCTAGCTGACAGTTTCTGTTAACAATCTTAGCCTTTTACCTTCAGTTTTTCCAGGTAAAGGAATTTATGATCTACATACAAACATTTGAAACCACTGGAGAAGAGCAAGGTTTGTTGGCATATAACACTAAATGGGAGCACTCAATAGGCTAAGCCAGATGATACTCAACAGCCTGGGCTACATGAGTTTGAGGCTAGCAGGGGTTATAGAGTGAGACCATCAAAAACAGACAAATAAATAAATAAAGCTACCATATAAACCACTTATTTAAAAGAGCCCCTAAAGGATTAAAAGAATCCTTTTGTGGTACTGATATTACTCCTATTTGTATGTTTTATGAGTATCCAGAAAACACCAAAGACAAAAATATATACAGACCACGCACACACACACACAAACACAAAGAGAGAGAGAGAGAGAGAGAGAGAGAGAGAGAGAGAGAGAGAGAGAAATCTAAAAATAAAATTAAGAAGGTAATTTGTTGTATAGGCAAGGAAAAAAGAAAAGATAAATGATGGGTGGTCAAAAAGGGAGAAGCAGAAAACCACAAACTAAATTAAAGTATTCATAAGAGTATAAGTCAAAAGAAATCTTGAGGTTGGGTGTGGTGATTTATTCCTACAATTCCAACATTCAGAAGACTGAAGCAGGAGGATCACCCATGAGTTTGAGGCTAGCCTAGGTAAATAGTAAGTTCTAGAGTTCTAGATCATCTTGAGGTACAGTGTGAGACCCTGCCTAAAAAAATGAAAATTTAAAAAAGCCAGGCATAGTAGCACAAGCACGTAAAGCCAACATTTGAGAGTAGAATCTCAAGATCAGGCGATATATACTCAACTACATAGCAAACTCAAGAGCAGCCTCAGCTACCTGACCCATTCAAAAAAAAAGCTTAATTATTATGATGTATAATTAGAGTAAGAAGCACCTAACCTGTAGGCTACAATTAAAGTAGTACTCAGTTTCAAACCCCCTGGCTTAGGCCCATGTGAAGACTTTGGAGAAATTTCAGAATTATAAAGAGAAAAGGGTTAAAAAACCAAATAAGGAAAAATTAAAATGTTTGTTGTGCCTAATAGCATATCAAGAGTGATTTAACAGCCCTCAAGAACATGAAGAAATATCTATTTCAGTGAGTAGCTGGTCAAATTTCCACAGCAGGTGATTTTGTTTAAATTATTACAGCAAATATTTCAACACAGAAGTGTCTCACCTAGGCGATGTACCATACAAAAACTCCTGTGAAGCCTGTTGTTGTTCCCCTCTCACCTTCACTAGCTCAACTCCTCATCTCCAATAGCTCAAAGGGCAGATAAGGCATCTTTAGAATGTTAAGATGTAGACTTCTTTTAGGTCTAGTTTTGCGTAAAATTTGTTATTATCCTGTCTCCTAGAACCCATTATAAGGTTGAATCTTTCTGGGCTATGGGGAGGAAGAGGAGACTCACTAGTAGCAAGCACTCAAATGTGAATAAACTTGAATTCCTTGCTTTAAAAAAAAACTGCCTTGCCTCAGTATAGATAGGTAAGAGGACTTGAGTTTAAAGTTCATATAGGACCTAAAGGTTGTGTTTAAAATGGTCAATTTTCCTCCAAAAAGAAGAAATTAAACTTGATGGGTATTAAAGTTAATAAATAAAAAGAAATCACCCATACAATCATAATACCCAGAAGGCAGAGACAGGACAATCACAAGTTTGAGGCTACCCTGGGCAAGCTCCAGGCAAGCATGGGCTACAAAGTGAAACCTTGTCACAAACAAAAGAATAAAGGAGAAGGAGGACTATATAGATATGCCTTACCCTCTTCTTTATCTCTCATTTTTGTCTTGTATAGAAAGTTCTTGAATTTCTGTGCAGAAATACAATGAACTCACTCATCTTACTCTTACTACCCTACCCTATACCTAAGGTAGCTGAATATTGTCTATCTAAAATATGGATGGTACTTGATTTTATAGCCAATTTTCTAGTTATTCTCCAGTTCCTTCTGTAATACTGCTGCACACAAAAGCTAAATCTCTTGATCACTCCTTTCCTTTATCTAACAGAAACAGTCTTCTGACTCCCTCAGATAGCTTCACTCACCTCATTCTCTAATGATCAAAAATCCTTTGACTTCTTTCATTCAGCTGGCTCCTCTATTGAAAACCAAGTATCACTCTTAAGTCTCTGTAATGTCCTCATCTTTTGAACATGTCATTTTTCTAAACCATTGTTCCATTTTAAATTAAATTAAAAGTAGGTTTTCTAGGAGGACTAGGTCCCATATTGATCAAGTTCACCTCAAATTAACCACATGATGAAGGCTGGCCTTGAACTCCTGATCCTCCTGGGGTTACAAACAAGTGTTATCATGTCCAGCACTAAAACTATCAAGATTCCTACCTCCCTCATTCCAACCTTTCATGGAACCTACCCTGTACATGACCATATTAGTCAGATGAAAATACCCATCAAAAGTTCTCAGGATTTCACCCACCTTTCTGTCTTCATCAAACCTTTTTGAAAAACAATACAATGAAGCATCATCAAATGAGATAAAAGGTCAATGAAAGAAATTGTTGATGATATGTGGGTGTAACAAAGGATGGTCTATATGTATATGTTTATGTACACATTGCATATGCATATATAAACACAGGTAATATAAATACATTCAAGTCAAATTAACAAAACTCCACAAACATAAGAATCAAATCTGCTAAACCTAACCTAAACCACAGGTATTATATGGCTACTTCCTGGAAGGAAATGCATTATCTATGTGACAAAGTCAGTTGCAAGTTACAAGAAACCATAGGTAAACTACTACAAGCAGTCTAGATTCTGCTTTTCTGTAATGTAATATAAATGCAAAGCTTACTCATCACCCCAGGACAATGGCAATGTTGTATGAATTCTACACAATACCCAGCATGTACTCAGCACTAGGAAATAATAAATTTACAACTTAAGGAGAAAAACGGAGGCTTGCTTCACAGTGGTTTAATATGAACAGAGTTGAATATGACATTGTCTGACAGAAGAATGAACAATTTGCTGGATAAAAGCCCCAAGTCAGGATATATACACAGAAGAAATGGGGCCTCAAAGTCTCAGCACTTGTGCACAATGAAAGAAGACGTCTTTTAAAAAAATATCTGTAACAGAGGATACAAATCAAAAGGCAGCAAGGACACCGACACTGGCGAGGTGGGAAAGGGGCTACTCAGCTACCAGCATGAGCTCAGCAGCTAGAGAGCTAATCTACCTCAAGGATCTTCAACACTGAGATGGGCTCCGAGTCCCCTGTCAAAATCTAATCCTGATCTCTCTGACCAGGGTCACACCAGATTCAGCCATCCTTTTCCCCAAGGACCTACAGAGAAAACACAAATCCTTCCATGACAGGGAGTCTAAGCCAAGAGTCCCAACTTACACCTGGCACCAGAGTTAACTTGTTCTCATCCCACCACTTAGACAGACAGCAGGTCCTAGCAAACAAACTACCACCTCCCAAACAACAGCGTAGGACACTTGCCAGCCTCAAGAAACTGCTTTAGCCTCTAAGATTTGGGAAACCTACACCCAGCTGCTAGCCTATTTCAATTTCTGGGGACAACACTGGAGTTCCACGGGAAACAAGTACAGGCAGTTCAATAGCCCTGTGACCAAGCTGGGGAAGGCAGGCAGCAGACAACTCTTGCTTCTGAGCCTCATTCAACAGCTCAAAAGTGCTTAGGAGAAATGAGAAAGTGTGGTGTGTGTACTTCTGCCCTTGGGGCAGCACTAAATGACATGGGAAAAGGAGAAATGGAAGGAAAAAAAGTGATGTTGCTCTTCCTTACCACCAAGAGGACCTAAAACATGACCCCCTCCCACCATTCAGAAAGTCACCTGGCAGTGATAAGTTGCTCTTATCCCTCAAAACCCACAAAGCTAACCCACAAAGAAACAGGGCTTGAGGAGGGAGAACTGCTGGCCCATACTGACTCATTAGCTAGTGAGCAAAATATAGACAGCCAGAGTAGGGAGCTGTAAAGGGATAGGGGCTAGGCACTAGGAGCACCTACTCCCCCATGGCTTTTTGACTTTGCAGTTACCATTGAGATGGGCCCAGAAACCCCATACATCCTGCTCCACATATCAGACTGCTCAAACTCTAGGACTGCTGCCATGAAAAGCAACACGGGAGAGGAAAAACAAAGAAAACTGCTGAGAAAACTGGGAGTAGGCCTAGAAAAAGTAAGTTTTGGGTTTCTACCACCTTCCCCACAAAGAAAATTTTTCATGCAGGTAGGAAAAGCAGGGATTCTCCCTATTCAGGGTTCCTGGTTAAACCTAAGAATAAGAAAAAGGCCCTAGACTTGCAGCATCAGTAATATATCCCAGTGCCTCACCAGCACAACCCCCCTCCCCCCAAGTTAGCCTTCTGGTATAGTTAAAATGCCCAAGAAATTGCCTTCCAGTCCAATCCCTCCCCCACCCCAGCCCCAAGCAAAGAGCATCTGCCTGTGGTTTCCCATCTCTCTTCAGAGAAGAGATACTAGCAGAGCACCCACACGGTGTAGTCTGGTACCAAGGGGCACAATGCAAAACAGTCTATCAAGCCAGGGGGTGGGTAGCCAACTTCAGATCAAAAAGAGAGAGAGGCTTAGTGTAAAAACCAATGTCATTTCAGCAGGAAAAGTAGAGGGCAAGTGGTGAGAGGGACTCCTACTGGCGCACCTTCCCAGGGACGTAGTTCCTATCAATTGCCTCCTCCTGCAGGAACATGTGTAGACAGCGTTCATTCTGAGCCAGTGGGTGCCCAGCAATTCTATAAAGAGACCAGAGTGGTTATGTGGTTATCAGTAGTATCTGGGATCAGAGAGCTTTGGCAGGGGAATAGGAATGTGAAGAGGGTAGAAAGGTTTAAGCCTCTAGAGGACAACAGTAGGGTATGACCTAAACTGTAATAAAGAAGGGAAATGGAACAGAAAGACAAGGTAGGGAAAATCCTAGTTAAAAGGGTTAACATGCATTACATTCTTAGGCCTTGGCATACAGGATCTGAATTTATTCACAGGAATGGAGTTTTACTATCTCCAGTTTGCCCACTATATCATATTACCTATTACAAAAGAACAAAGTAGATAAAAAATATAAGAAGATCATGATGGGCTGGGAGTTTAATAGTTTAGCGGTAGAGTGCTTGCCTAGCATATGCAAGGCTGTAGAGTCAATCCTCAGCAAAGATGAAAAGAGCAAAGTATGGAATGAAGGGGGAAGGGGAGGGGAGAGGGAAATGGGGAGGGAATGGTGGTAAAGAAATATTTCATAATGGCAAAAGCAGTATGCAGAGCAGCCAAGAATTTGGCTTACTTGTTAATAAATTGTTCGAGGCCTTGCCTCCTTTCTTCAATGAAAGATTCCTCAAAGATCCCTTCATCTCCTCGGAAAGGGAGCTGCCGCTTCAAGGCTTTCCCAGGCAGTGGTGGTACTACGATCTGCAGTCAAATATCAGCCCAGTTGGAGATGGCAAGAAAGAAGAAAGCAAATGAGATGGTAAAGTGTGTTCTCCCTCTCCCTCCATCCTTCTCTCCATCCCTCACTCCCTCTTTTCTTCCCTCCCTTTCCATGGCTACAGGGTAGTCTCAAACTGTCTAGGTAGCCAAGGATAACCTTGAACTTCTGATCCTCCTGCCTTCACGTGCTAAGTAAACAGTATTTCTCAGTTCTTTTATGCTTGGGATCCACAATGCCCCAGGTCCAGCTAAGACCTTAGAACAGTAAGGATGGCTCATATGGATCCAAGTTGATTTCTGTGGAAGGACAGACTTACCATCTCAAGAGAAAGGAAATAAACAAATACTCTTCACTTTCCTTAATAATCCTGCAGCATCCAAGCATTTAGCTTTTCTTGCACTTATAGGTGTTTACTAACTTAACAAACATAAAAAAAATAGTTGAAATGTTTGTTGTTCATGGGGCTGAGGAGAGGGCTCATCTGGTAAGAGCACTGGCTGCACCAGCATGAGGACCTGAATGTGGACTCCAGGACACAAACAAAATCGGCTAGCTGGGAATGAAAGGCAGAGACAGGAGAATCACTGGAGATTGCTGGCCTAGTTCCAAATTCAGTGAAAAACGCTGTCCAAAAGATGTGAGGCAGAGAGATAGAGCAGGACACATAACCTATTCCTCTGGCCTGCATGTGACATCCTCACACCATATAATATATATACACACACACACAAACACACACACACAAACACACACACACAAACACACACGTTTTACAAATAATAATAAGTTCTAAACTTATCTCTTTCAAGTTTCAAAGGGTATCCCCCCAGAACCAATATATTGGGAATGAGTCCCTAAGAGTGCTCTTACGCCCAAGCCTATATAGATCTCCTCCTCCAATGGTACTAATAAGGAAATGAGCTGTACCTTACTATCTCGCTCCAGCTCATTTTTCAGCCACTCAAAGTCACTATAGCGTCGCCGTACACAGGATTCTTTCAGCTTGAAGATGGGTAGGTTTGTCTACAGGGAAGGAAGAATGAAAAAAAGCCATGTGCTGTGGCATGTAATTTTAACACTTAGGAGGCTGAGTCAGAAGGATCAGCAGTCAGTGTGGGGCCAATCTGAGATACACAGGGAATTCCAGATCAGCTGGGCCTACATGGTAAGACCCTATCTCAAAAGTTAAAAAAAAAAAAACTAAAAACAGGCAATAAATTCAACCTGTGGGGATCACCTGTCAGAACCACTGGAAAAATCTCAGTGAAGAAGTAGTTCCTATGGGACTGAGGATATGTCTCAGTGGTAGGGGACTTCCCTATGCTGTATGAACACCTGGGTTTGACTCCAAACTAAAAAGAAAATTGAAAAAAAAAACAAAAACAAAAAAAAGAAAATTTTTCCTATAGACTATATACCTCAAACTCTTCCAAAACACTATCAGGTGACTATTAATCCTTACCATACCCAATCATATCACAATTATGGATCAGAAGTCCCTTGCTGGGGCTGAAGGGTAGCTCAGTAGTAGCTACTTACCTAGCATGCTCAAGGCTCTTGGTTCCACCCCACAATCACACAAATATAATCTTTTGCTACTTAAAACTTATCTTACAGAGAAGATTCACAGTCGTGTTATAATGTACATTATTCTGGTAAATCATGAATTCTTTGAGCTCAGATTGGTTTCCCATTCCCATTTCAGACCCATGCATGTTTGTCTCAAAGTGTCCTCTAAGGCCCCCTGTCTAGAGTTGTGCTTCCCTTTCCTATCTTTGTGATATAGAAGGAAAAGAATAACAAAACACCCCAACAGTAAAAACAGTCTTTGAGAACTAGAAGGTAAATTATTTCTAATAGATGTTTATCCTGATATAATGCCTGCAGTGAGAAAGAAAAGCTAAAGTTCAGCCATGGGAAGCACAGTCAAGGAAAGAAAGCTCAATCAGAAACTCCAGCTAACTGCCTAACTTCCCTAACTGGTTTCTACTGGATGTTATGGATACCTGACTTAATGTTACCTTTCTGTTGCTATTTGTTCTTTTACTTGGAAACCTCATTTGAAAGAACATTCTGCTCTGTCTGGGACTCTGTCTGGAGAACTCCAGCTGGCTGTCTTACTCAATTTCTGCTGGATATGCTGAGTGCCTGACTTGATGTTTTGCTATCTGTCTGTCCCTTGCTATTTATTATTTTACTCTGGCTTGCTATATACTGAAATGTATCATTCAAAATCAATAGTATGGTTATTTCAGATCATTCTCTAGACTTCTAGGACATTCTACCTATGCCTTCCTATTCCAATCTTTTTTTCTATTCTATACATCCTAGCTCAATTCAAACTTCAGAAAATCTTTCCTGGTAATAGCAGCTGGGTACATTGTGGTCTACCTCCCCTCTGATCCCTTCTGATATTTATACTTTTCTTGAGACCTTGTCTCTATCCTAAGCTGGCTTCAAACTCCCAATGTAGCTGAGGATAACTTTGAACTTCTGTCTTCCTGCCTCCTTATGAAATTATAGGAGTATTCCATCACACCCAGTTCATGAAGTACTGAGAGTCAAATCCCAGAGCTTTAGACACACTAGGTAAGTATTTACCAACCAAAATACAGCCACATCACCATTTCTAAGGGTTCTTTTATGTAGCAGAGGATGACCTTGAACTTCGGAACCTTTCGCCTCTACAGTTTATGAAGTGTCACATCACTAGGTTTTCTTCATTCTGTTTTATGCATCCTGTTAGTCTACATGACTAAATTATGATCTTAAGATCAACCGCCTAAGCCGGGTGGTGGTGGCGCATGCCTTTAATCCCAGCACTAGGGAGGCAGAGGCAGGCGGATTTCTGAGTTCGAGGCCAGCCTGGTCTACAGAGTGAGTTCCAGGACAGCCAGGGCTACACAGAGAAACCCTGTCTCGAAAAAACAAAACAAACAAACAAAAAAAAAAGATCAACCACCTGACTGAGTGAGGTAGTGTATTCCTTTAATCTCAGAACATGGGAGGCAGAAGTGGGCCAAGCCACTACACAGAGTTCTAGACCAACCAAAACAATATAGTTGAGACACTGTCTTTAAAAAAAAAACAACAACCATGACAACTTTTGCTTCTCCCAAAATGTAAGTTATCAATACTCAAATACTAAATAGAAACCCTATATATCTAGTTACCACTTTACCTAAAAAATGCAGAATGAACAGGCATTATATAAGTTAATTTTCTGTAACATACTCATTCCTACATCTTAACCACTAAGACTCCTCATGCTCTAGTGGTAAGAGGACCTTATAACAAATTAGAAGCCCAAATCTTTGTTCCTATCTCTACAAATTCTAATGAAAATGGAAATGGACAAATACATCTATTAATCTAGACCATATTTTTTTCCCAGCCAATTCAGAGCAATGAGTAAGTAAAAAAAGGAACCACTTCTATCTTCTCTACACAACTGCCTCTTGGCAAGAAAGGAGTATCTTGGAGTGCTGGTAGAACCTCACATGGTCCTTACTATATCAACTCTTACAGTCCCCAAGTCTTGAAATCTCCTCCTCAGCCAAATAACAGACCATTGACATTAGCTCCAACTTTACCCAAAATCTTCAAGGTCCAAGAAATATCAACAGTTGAAAAAAGTCTGATATAAATAACATTTTGTCATCTAAACAATTCTTTAAAATAAAACAGGAGAGGGAGAATCTGGCTTTCTTTAGGGTGTGGCCCACTGTACTGTACGTCCACAATGCTGCAGTGGATGGTCCCATACCAGAAGTATATGAACAACACAAATTGAACTGGATGATTTTGTTTTGTTTGGTTTTGTTTTTAAAGAGGACTCAAAGTTGAAGAGATAGGGAGGTGGAGATGGGTCAGGAAGGAATTAGGGAGGAATATAGGTGTGAATATGGTCAAAATACATTGTATGAAATTCTCAAAGAACAAAAGCATTTTTAAAAAGGAATAAACAAGTAACCAAACACAATGGCAAAGACCTGAAATGCCAGCACTTGAGAAGTAGAAATAGGAGGGTCAGTAATTGAAAGTCATCCTCAGCTACACAGTGAGTTTTAGGACAACCTAGGCTACATGAAACTTAGAAAAGAACAAAGCAAAAGAAAAAATAAACTGGTGGCTGGTCAGAAGAATGGACAAGTAAAGCTGCATGCATCCAAGTCTGACAACCTAAGTTTGACCCCTAGGATCCACATGGTAAGAAAGAAGCAAGTCCTTCAAGTTATCTCTGACACAAAATGAATACAAAGGTAACTTTTAAAATTTTAAAGAGGCTAGAGAGATGGCTCAGTATTTAAGAACACTTGTTCTTACAGAGGTCCATGGTTCAGTTCCCAGCACCCACATGGCAGCTCACCACTATCTGTAACTCCAGTTCCAGGATGTATTTTTGATTTAAAAAAGAAACCGGAAACTTTCTTGAAAAGAAAGCCTCCGGTAATGCCATTTGGAAACTGTTTTTATACTATACTGACTGAATTTTGTACTATGTGCATGTATTAACTGTTATTGTTTAAAATTAATCCATTATAGAAAAATTTATCAGCGGGCAGTGGTGGCGCATGCCTTTAATCCCAGCACTTGGGAGGCAGAGGCAGGCGGATTTCTGAGACAGCCGGGGCTATACAAGAAACCTTGTCTCGAAAAAAAAAAAGAAAGAAAGAAAGAAAGAAAGAAAGAAAGAAAGAAAGAAAGAAAGAGAAAAAGAAAAAGAAAAATTTATCAGAATCCCCTAAGAGAAAAAAGACATTTAGGATCATGGATTGTAGAACTGCACTAGTGTTCACTAGAGATACTATGTTCCCTAAATAATAGAAACATAACTAGTGAGAATAAAGTGAAAGGAAAAAGAAAACACAAAATTCAAGTCCACACTTAAATGTCCATATGTACAATGATGTGAGGCCACCATTACACCTCTCCAGACTCCTCAGGCAGGCAGGATCCATTCCTGAATAAAATTAAAGAGAATAGCTTCATCAATATTTGTTAAAGGAGCTGAAGGGGCAGAATCAATGGAAGAGTATGCGTTCAGCAAGCATGAAGCCTGAATTAAATCTCCAGAACCAGAAAAAAAACATAAAAATTACGAATGATTTTAGTATTTTTCTAAAAACTAGAGTTCAATAAAACAGCAAAAGCCTCAAATCAACTCAAACCCACAGAATAAAGAAGCACCATGAACTCTATCGACATTATATAACTAGAACTGTGGAAGGAACTGACAAAAAACTGAGTGTAAGCTGGGCAGTGGTGGTGCACACCTTTAGTCCCAGCACTTGGGAAGCAGAGGCAGGTGGATCTCTTATGAGTTCCAGGAAAGCCTGGTCTACAGAGTGAGTTCCAGAACAGCCAGAGCTATACAGAGAAATCCTGCCGCAAAGCAAACAAAAGTCTCAGTGTACCTTTTGCATACTAAGTTTTGCAACTAAGGTTTAACAAAGTCGTGGAAAGAACATGGACTTTGGAGTCAGAGAGTTGGTTTCAAATCCAGCCCTGTCTTATACATGTACTTGGAAAATTTACGTAAACTGTATGCTTTTCTGGTTTCTGTTTTTTAAAAGGTATACAGAAACTAAAACCTAGATGAGCAAAGTGACATATGCCTTTAAACCTAGCACTTGGTAGGCAGAGGCTGGTGGATCTTGAGTTTGAGGCCAATCTAGTCTACAAAGCAAGTTCCAGGGCAGTCATGGCTACACAGAGAAACTTGGTATCAAAAAACAATTTAAAAAAAGAAAAGAAACTAAAACCTAGTTTGGTGCTTGGCCCATAGTAGGGACTAGTTGGATGGTTTCTGTTGTTATCAGAATTCCTAGAGAGAACTATTTCCTTACTAATCCCTAAGGTGCTTATGCATCTAGACAAAGTGAATAAAACCCTAAAGGCACTCTTTACACTGAACAAGTTATACTTAGGTTCCCTTGAACAATTAAGCCGTCCTCCATAACATCTCTCTTTTATCAGTTTGAAGAATAGAAATCTCATCTTTCTCTAAAGAGAACATTTCAAATAGTCCAGTCTCCATAAAACAAGTGTGCCTCATGCTTCCATCACTTTCGGCCCCCTCTCAATTTAGAGGGTGCCATTTCTCCATAAGATTGTCAGGCAGAGGTAGAACAAACATTCTTATTCATCTAAAAAAAAATAAGAACATCATATGACTCTAAGATCTTCAGTGTTTTTCAAAAGGGATGCTGTTCACAAAGAATATCCTGGATCTCTGACCTGAGAAGAAAACACAAGAAAAGAAAAGAAAAAAACGGTTCTTAAATTTTTAACCTGTACCATTTCAACTGGGGAAAAAAAATACCTGTGAACCATGTACTCTATCTGCACATTCCATCCTTGCACTGTGGACTAAGAGAATAAAGTCCCCTGGGGTGCAAAGTAGAGGAAGCCATTCCTGGAGCCATTCTGAAATGTCATGCATTAAAGTAACTACAGATCAGGGACAGAAAAGGCAAATGGCCTTTTCCAAAAACCCTAAGTGAGAGCCAATAAAACCTGAAGTAAACATTCTGGATGCTTCAAATCTAAAGGATCAGTAGAGGATAGGCGCAGCAACTGACAATCCACCAATCCCAGTGCAGGGCAGGGGTTCACGTGAGACATGACATTGTGGTACCTAAGAAACTTAAGCATAAAACATTTCTCTCTTTCAGATGTAAATCTTACACAAAGCATTCAGTCTCAAAATTGCTTTTCTACTGCTCCCATAAGCCCACTGTCTCCCTTTCTGCTACTCTTTCCTTTAACTAAAGGTTTTCCTTAACTCCATCATCCCAGAGAGATCTCATTAGGAAGAAGCTGAGCCCTCCTGTCCCCCACCCCCACACCTTCAGAATGGCTTCCTATAACCTAGTTTAGTTATAGGACCCAGCGATCCATCGCCTTGGCTTTCCATCCCCCAGCCTTCTTCCACCCTCCCTTTTCGTCCTTCTGTCAATCATGCTCCAGTCTACTTGAATTCCTCACTAATCTTTGTCCATCGTCCACACCCTGTCCAGCCATGCCTCACTTCTTCCTCGTGAGTACTTGTTTTCCTTCATCCCCGCCCGAAGTCCCCTCTGGAGTTTTCTGTACCCTAAGGCCACAGCTGAGTCTGCAGCCGGCTCTTCAAACCTTTCAAGCCCTAACCCTCACATGACCCCTCCAAGCTTGCCTGCCCTTAGTCGTCCCCATGCCCCCTCCCCTCCCGCTTCGTCCTCCCTCAGCTGTCTCCCTCACCCCGTGACTCACCCGCATGCGAACCTCATAGGTGGTGAAGCGCGCGCGGCCCACGCCCACCGTCTGTGGATTAAAGATGTCTATCTCCAGGAAGTTACTAGGCGGCCCGTAAGCGTCAGTCAGGTCTTGGGGCTTCGAGTTAAGGCGCCGAGTGTCAGCCACTGCCGTGTCCGACATCTTTCCGAAGAACAGACCGGTACCGGCGAAGGGGGTGGGGGACAGAGGCCTGAGGCAAGAGCGCGCACGGCCCCTCCCGTTTGCAAAATAACCAGCCAACCCACAGACGGCGGCAACGCGCACGCGCGCACGCATGCGCGCACGCACACACCGCTCGAAAGCTCGAGCCCTTCGCTCTGAATAGGCGCCATGCTGACTAGGTCTTGTGCTATACGGTGAAAGCGTCATTCAGACTTCCGGGTGGCACTGGTAGCTGCCCCGGAACCTGCATCTCCAATACTCACTGCCCAGTACTTTGAGAAGCATCACACGCATGCTCCTCCAATCTGTGTTCCTCAACCCAAGAAATTGTCTCATCCCGTGCATCAATCAAGCAGTGGGTACTGCCCCGCAAGCTATTACCCCAAGGTGATAGGCTGAAATCCCAGGTCCTGAATAAGTCCGGATTTTCCATGAAAATAGAATGGTTTCTGGAAGGTGGGGTTTCAACAAGAATACCCAAAACAGAATGCAGCCCTACTACTTGTGCCACTGATAGTTTCAATTCAAGTTATGCACAATTGAGCATTCAGTAAGCAATACATTATGGTGCCAGGGAATCAGCAAACATGAATTGGGTAAACAGTAATGATTTCATATTCTCACTTTTAAAGAATAGTGGGTGTATCCTCATTCTCCACATGTTGCTACATAACAACTAATTTCAGTTGTTTTCATTTCTTAACAAACTTCAGGACTTTTACTTCATAGCTTCTGTCTATATGCTGCAGAACCAGCACTTGGCTATGCTCTGAGTTTGTTTGCAACTTCTGATGAAGGTATGTGTCTATATGAGAACATCTATAGAAAAATATGCCGGGCGGTGGTGGCGCACGCCTTTAATCCCAGCACCCAGCACTTGGGAGGCAGAGGCAGGCGGATTTCTGAGTTCGAGGCCAGCCTAGTCTACAGAGTGAGTTCCAGGACAGCCAGAACTACACAGAAAAAACCCTGTCTCGAAAAACAAAAAAAAAAAAGAAAAATATATTTACATATGTGTAAAATGTATTTGCACATATGTACATACTAAGACAAAGTCTTATATTTATCCTAACTGTCCAGGAACCTATCTGTGTAGGCCAGGCTTCCCTCAAATGTGTGGCAATGCTTCTACCAAGGCCTCTTGGTTTCAGTGTTATTAGTCTGTGTCACCATGTCCAGCTAGGAATATTTTTTGTGGTTGTTACATAGTTTTGAGACACTGTCTCATGGATTCCAGGCTGCTTTCAAACTTGCTTTATAGCTGAGAATGACCTTGAAATCTGACCCTTCACCTGTATCTCCCAAATGCTGTTTTATGGATCAAATCCAGGCCCTACAAAATAAGCTAGAGCCTCAGTCCTTAAATACACATTTTAAAAACTGATTTATACATATCCAATAATGGGTTTTTTTGTTTGTTTGTTTGTTTGTTTGTTTGTTTGTTTGTTTTTCGAGACAGAGTTTCTCTGTATAGTCCTGGCTATCCTGGAACTCACACTGTAGACCAGGCTGGCCTCGAACTTGGAAATCCGCCTACCTCTGCCTCCCAAGTGCTGGGATTAAAGGCGTGCGACACCACCACCCAACTTAAAGTATTTTTATTCTTTATGTGTCTGCATATTTTGCCTGCTGGTATGTCCATGCACCAAGTGCATGAAGTGCCTTAAGAGGCCAAAAGAGGATGTCAGATCCTCTGGAACTGGAGTTACAGATGGTTGTGAACCATTTGGGTGCTGGGACTCAAAGCTGGGTCTTTTGCAAGACAGCTAGTGCACCTAACCACTGAGCTCCAGCCCTGCATGTCCCATATTAAGAGTTAAACAGTTGCTAACTTTAGGTCATCTTTCCTCCTCCCATCACCTAACCTACGCTCCTAAAAAAAACTCATATGACTGATGACTGAATTCTTTCAACAAAGCACAAGGACTTATTAATTAATAATTAATTAATTAATTTTTTAATTTAATATAACTGATATCAACAAACTACTTCCATGCCAAGCACTGTGCTAAATACTAAAAGACCTACAGTTATGAGAGTTCCTGCTGCCAAAGAGTTAACTTTTTTTTTATAATGTTTCTCTATGCCTCCCTGACTGTTCTGGATCTTACTCTGTAAACCAGGCTCGCCTCAAACTCAGAGTTGTACCAGCCTCTGCCTCCCAAGTGCTGGCTGGGTTTAAAGGTGTGTACCACCACTGTCCAGCTAAGAGTTAACTTTCTAAGTAAAGACAAGCAAACAAAACTAATGTGACAAATATAAATAAAGTAGCATATACAAGCAAGATCACCGAGCTGGGCATGGTAATGCATGCCTGTGGTCCCAGCAATCGGGAGCTGGACATAAGGACTTTGGGAGTTTAAGATTGCCCTCTGCTACACATCATGGTAGAGACCAGCCCAGGCTATAATGGGACCCTGTATCAACAAAACAAAAAGGTATACATTTCGAGAAATTGGGGAAGACTTCCTAGAGGAGGACATGTTTGACACATGAAAAGGCATAAAAGGATGCAGGCCAGAGCTCTAGCTTAGCAGTTAAGAGCACTTATTCTTCTTGCAGTGGACCTGGGTTTGATTCTCAACACCCATATAGTGGTTAATAAGCACCCATAACTCCAGTTCCAGGAGATCCACTGCCCCCTTCTCCTTGTACACCAGGCACACATGTGCTACCCATACATACTTGCAGGCAAAACACTCGTATACAAAAAAAAAAATTAAATCCTTTAGACCTTTTAAAGGCATAGAGGAGAAATAGTACTAGAAATAGGGAAAAGCAATTTCTGGCACAGGAAATAACATATTTAAACCCATTGCAGGAAGAAACTCTACAGTATTTTTAGGACATTGTCACCAATTCAGATTGTGTAATAGAAATGTTTAAAAGATGCAGGATGTCTGGGGAAGGGCAAAAGATTGAACCCTCTATATTAAGCAATATCTCTGATTTTATGAGCGATTATAGGGAGCCACTGAAGGATCTTAAGGAAAAAAGAAGTTAAAAAGACATGATCCTATTCGTCTTAGAGAGACTATATTCCAGGTAACATGAGAAAATGCATTAAAGTTGAATGTGACTAATTAGGAAGGAACCAACAATAAGAAAGTGGTGAGGGCTAGAAGGATGTCTCAGTGGTTAAGAGTGAGCAATGCCTGCTCTTACAGAGGGCATGGGTTCAGTTCCCATCATCCACAGTGGGGAGCTCACAACCTCGGGTAACTCCAGCTCCAGAAGTTCTGAGGACTTCTTGTGGCCTCTGAGGGCACCTGCTCCTGCAAATGAGCAGGCACATATATGCACACATAAATAAAAGCTAAGGGGAAAAGGTATAGGAAAATGAAATCGGATTTGTATTAGATATAGTGATGATCCAGTATAGGACTTAATTAAATGTGTGAACCATGAATTGAGACTGACTATTCTAAAGTCTTGCTCCCTATCTAAGTAACCTTGAGTCCATTGTACAAAGTTTTCCTCATCTGTTTTTTTTTTTTTTTTTTTTTTTTTTTTTTTTTTTTTTTTTGGTTTTTCGAGACGGGGTTTCTCTGTGTAGCCCTGGCTGTCCTGGAACTCACTCTGTAGACCAGGCTGGCCTCAAACTCAGAAATCCTCCTGCCTCTGCCTCCCAAGTGCTGGGATTAAAGGCATGTGCCACCAATGCCCGGCCAGAGCAAGTTTCAGAATAGCCAGGGCTACACAGAGAAACCCTGTCTCAAAAAAACCAAGCAAACAAACAAAACCTAAAAGCTACCTTTGCAGCTGTTGTGAAAATTAAAATATTATATTGCACAAAGTGGTTGTTAGTAACTATTAACTATTGTTAATATTTGAAGAGGGAGGAGGGGGGATTGAAAATGACCCCTGGTTTTCTGACCAGGCCCCATCAATCAACACTGGAATTACATTGGGGAGGAGAGAAAATGAGTTCAGTTAAAATAAATCAAAGTTGTTTAGAAGACATGCAGGTGTCGATGTCCAGCTGGCAGCTGAAAATACTTGCCTGGTGCTTGAGGGCATGATGGGGGTTAGAGATAGACAAGTTCGTCCGAGTATAGTGTAGAAAGAAGTATGTGGAAAAGCAAAGACGGATTTAAAAGCTAGTGAGGTGATACCATTTGCATGAGAGTGTGAATCCCTATGATCTTTCTGGGGAAAAAAATGACTTTTTGTTTTACTTTAAGAATTTTTTTTTTAAAGGAGTGGTCCCATGTGCAGTTTGGAAGAATAGGTTTTGTTTTGTTTGTTTGATTGGTTTAGTTTGGGTTTGGGTTTGTTTGATTTGGCCTGGTTTTTTCAAGACAGGTTTCTTTATATAGTCCTAGCTGTCCTGTAACTCACTCTGTAGACCAGGCTGGCCTAGAACATAGAGAATCACATGCCTCTCCCTCCTGGGTGTGGGGTCTAAAGGTCGCCACCAATAGCCAGCTAAGAATAGTTTTCTGAGACAGGGTCTACTGTAGCCTAAGTTGACTTCAAACTACTGATCCTCCCTCTACTTCCAACATACTGGGATTTCAGACATGAGCTTAAAAAAACGTTTTAAAGTAAAAAATATATTAGCCAGGCATGGTGGTGCACTCCTATACTCTGAATATTCAGAAAGCTGAGTCAGGAAGATTATCAAAAGTGTGAAGCCCACCTGGGCTACTTAGTGAGTACCAGGCCAACCAAGGCCACAAAACCGAACTGTCTCAAATGCACTAAAACCAAAAGAGACAGGAAGTCCATTTCCCTAGCTATGGTGGTGCACCCCTAGAATTCTAGCACTTAAAGGACGGAAGCAGAAGGATCGAGAGTTTAAGAGCATGGCTGCAGATGTAGCTCAGTTGGTAGAGTGCTTTTCGAACATGCACGAAGCACTGTGTTCTGTCCTCAGTATAGCATTAAAATAGGTGTGGTGCCCAATGCTTGTGATCCCAGAACTGGGGAGGTGGAAGCAGGAAAATCAGTTCAAGATCATCCTTGGCTACACAGCAAGTTCCAGTCTGGTCTTAGCCTTGAACATGAGCCACCCTTATTTAAAAAAATAAAAATAAAAACAAAAACAGATGGGTCTGAAGAGATGATCCAACAGTTAAGAGCTTCTGCTGCTCCTGCAAAAAACCCCAGCTCAGTTCCCAACACACACACCAGAAAGCTTACACCGACCTGTAGCTCCAGCTCCCAGTGATCCTAAGCTCTTTTCTGGTCTGTGCAGGTGACCACACATATGTTCTCAATTGCATAAACATAAATAAAGTATAAATAAAATAAATATTTTTAAAAATTTAAAAAGAGTTCAAAGTAAGCCTTGTTTCAAAAAATTGGACAGGGCTGGATAGTGTGGTGCATACCTTTAATCTCAGCACTCAAAGGGTGGAGGAAGGAGGATTTCTATGAGCTTGAGGCCAATCTGGTCTACATAGACTGGTACAGGTCAGCTAGTGCTACATAGTAACTCCCTATCTCTTTTTTTTTTTTTTTTTGGTTTTTCAAGACAGGGTTTCTCTGTATAGCCCGGGCTGTCCTAGAACTCACTCTGTAGACCAGGCTGGCCTCGAACTCTCAAACTCAGAAATCCGCCTGCCTCTGTCTCCCAAGTGCTGGGATTAAAGTTGCATGCCACCACCACCCGGCCAGTAACCCCCTATCTCAAAACAAACAACAAAAAGGTGTTGTGATAACTGAAGATATGCCTTAGTAAGTCTGGGCTAAGGGTGTATTTCAGTGGTAGACCATGCACTAAGCACGTGGGAACCCCTGGGTTTAATCACCAACACCCCATAATAAAATAATATTCCATGCTTGTTGCTATAGAATGATATACATTAAAATATAAGAAGGGAGGTTAAAGAGATGGCTCAGTAGTTAAAAGCAGCTGCTGCTCTTGCAGAGGACTAGGATTCGATCCCCATGGTCCACATGACAGTTCACAACCATCTGTAACTTCAGTTCCAGGCAATCCTATGTCCTCTTCTCACATCCATGGACACTGAATGCACATGGTTTACTTACATACAAATTGGTAGAACGCTTACATAAAATAAATATAAATCTTAAAAACATAAGGTGAAAGGGGCTGGAGTGCTAGCTCAGCAGTTAAGAGCACTGACTGTTCTTCCAGGGGTCCTGAGTCCAATTCCCAGCGTCCACATGGTGGCTCACAACCATCTGTAATGGAATCTGATGCCCTCTTCTGGTGTGTCTGAAGACAGCTACAGTGTACTCACATACTATATATAAAAGATAAAGTTGAAAATGGTAGAAGATAGTAGTTTTTGGTCTCCACCTGGATAGGTGTGTGCCCTACACACACACACACAGAGTGAGAAAAATCTAGGCATAGTGGTTCATGTCTGTAATCCTACCACTTGAGGGATAGAAAAAGGAGGATTGCCCCAAGTTACAGGTCAGGGCAGCCTGGATTACAGAGTGAGAACTTGTCTCAAAGTAACATTTCTGAAAATGAGAAAAGCTGCTCAGAAGAAAAATGTCCTAGCATAATATCATTTGTACTAATATATTAGTATATATATGTATATATATATATGTATATATATATATATATATATATTAGATTTAAAAAATTGTATATGTTTGGGTGTTATTCAGTGTATGTATTTGTGTATGTATTCGCATGTGTATGTGAGGCTATTGGATCCCCTGGAAGTAGAGTTACAGATGGATGTGAGGTAACATATGGGGTCTGGAGTAATCAAACCCAGGTCCTTTGCAAGAGCAAGTGCTCCCAACCACTCCAGCCCCTACATAATAATTTTTCAAGTCTTAAAAGATATACACAAAACTAACAGTGGTAACTTCTGAGTAGTGGCATTTCAGTTGGACTTCATTCTTATTTAGTTTCCAAAAAATAAAGAATCAGAGTTTGGGGGGCTGGAGAGATGGCTCAGCGGTTAAGAGCACTAACTGCTCTTCCAGAGGTCCTGAGTTCAATTCCCAGCAACCACATGGTGGCTCACAACCATCTGTAATGGAATCCGATGCCCTCTACTGGTGTGTCTGAAGACAGCGACAGCGTACTCACATACATAAAATAAATAAGTCTTTAAAAAATAAAAATAAAGAAGAATCTGACTTTGGAAGCGTGAAGAGAATCAAATGCAGAGGCTTGTATTAGGTAGAAGAGTGACCTGCTACTTAGGCACACTTTCAGGCCCTAGGATCTGACTTTACTAACAAATGAACTTATGTTCCTTGTTTATATGTTTTGTACTTATATTACTAGAGATTATACTTTTTTCTTATAAATATATTTTTACATTTTAGCTTTGTTTCTATTATGCATATATATTATATATTCAGTACTAAAGATTAAACCTAGGACTTCAAGCATACCGGAAAAGCTCTCTACTTCTGAGCTATACCTTTGGCCTATATTCCTGTTTTTAATCAGGAAATAAACTATTTTCTTCTGGGAAAAATATTATAGGGCAAGCAGGCACAGGAATATAATGCTTGTGAAGATACAAGGAAGAAGTGGTCAAGAAAACTAAGAGATGATAATGATCTGAAGGCAAGGGATGAAAAAATGTCCAGAAGGAACCACTAGGTGTTTAGCAATGTTTGCCCCAGTAGAAAGGTCAAATAAGATAAGCCCTCAAAAAGGGCAGTTCTGTAGAGAACTGGGAGTAGAAGCCAACTAACAGGGCCAGGGAACTGTGTCAAATTAGAAGTAACAATATTTTGTGGGGAAGGATTTTTGATATTTTAGTTTTGTTTTGAGACAGAGTCTCCTATACTTTAGGCTACCTGAATTTGCCCATATAGCCAGAGTTGGCCTTGAGCTGATCCTGTTACCTCTACTTCCAAAGTGCTGAGGTACAGGCATGCACACTGCTAACGCACACAATTTTTTTCTCCTTGGGAGGCACAGCTGAGTCACCTGGTGTTCCTTTTATAAAGATAGAACATGGGAGGAGAGGAGGGAGTGGGGCTTCGATAGGGGTGTAAAGTGAATGAATTAATTAATTAATGAAAAAAGAACAGATTGGAATGTGTTAAGCAGCTGAAGAAAATGGTTTCATAGACAGAGAAAATTGGAATATTTAAGTGAGCAAAGGCATAAGGCTTAAAATCGTAAAACCCTAGGACAATTATGTAACTTAAATTCACAATAAGGTAGAAATAGCTGATGCATGGTCTTTTCTTGCTGGACTCCCCAAGTCTTCAGGGTACTGACTCGAGGTGTACATAACTAAGCAGTCCTGGTCAACATTTGGTCCTGTCTATCACAGACCCCAACATTGCCTTAGCTCCACTCTGCCCGAAAAAAAAATGGGGCGGGGCATCTAATAAGTTGTCAGAATGGTGTGAAATCTCTTCCTGATACTGTTTTTTATTTGTTCCAGGAACAGGAATATTTCATGAATTTTCACCCCAAGTCTAGTTTATCACCCTAAATCTCTCAAAATTAAGGTCCAAAAAAAAATGGAGCGATAAGTCAGACAAGTGTTGTGCACTCCTTTAGTCCCAGCACTCAGGAGGCAGAGACAAATGGATCTCAGAGTTCAAGGGCAACTTGGCCTACACAGCAAATTTCAGGACAGCCAGGGCTACATAGAGAGAGACTCTGTATCAAAAAGAAAAAAAATCAGAGAGAAAAATCGTTAGTCTCCTGGCATGGGAAAAGATATTCAAAAGACATTTCTGCTATCAGACTACTGAAACAATAGACTCCAAAGAATTAAAATTTTTCCCAGGAAACCCATGCTGGCAGGCAGAAATGACTGGTAGCAGCCAGTGGAAGAACTTACATGATCTTTCTTCTTGTTATTTTTTTTTTCTTTTTGAGGGATTTTGTTGTTTGAGGAGAGATCTTACTATGTAGCCCAGGCCAGCCTCAAACTCATGATTCTCCTACTCCAGCCTTCCAAGTACTGGGATAAGAAGCTTGTACCATCATGTCTGGCTAGCATGGTCTTTTTTTTTAAGAGAAGAAATTTATGGGGTTAAAAAGGGAAGAGTAAAGGGCACTAAACTAATTAAACCTTTTGTTGTAATAAATAAGATGATGACAGCTGTTAGCAGCTGGGTCCCATATATACACAAAGGCACACAGACATATATACCTTGTTTTTTTGTTGTTTTCTTGAGAGGCTGAGTTACCAAGGGAAATGGGCAAAGAGAAATCACCTTTTAAAATCTCTGAATTCCAAGGCATTTCACTCACGTGCCATCCTGCCTACAGGCAGTCTTATATCTTAAACAGATACCAATCCATCTTCCTGTCCCCAGACTTTTCTTCTTCAAGAAGATTTCCAAATCTCCTTTTTGGTGTTATGCAATCATGATGACAGGAATGTCTTTCTTTTCTCCATTCAGATTGTCTGAAGAAAATGGCTGGTAAAAAAAAAATCTTCGGGACTTAGGGCGCTTGTGTTCTCAGGAGCAAGGTATTGAAACTACAGAAAGAGGTACTGGGTCTTTGTATAAAAAAAGAGTTAATGGAAGGATGAAACAAAACGAAATGCACTTATATGCATGGTCTGTACAGAATCTGGGTTTGGAGAGTAGCAACCTTTCCAAGGATCCCCCTCTCTTTACACAGTCTCCCATCCAGCTTGTTACGTTTAGTGATGGTCCTCTTTCTTAAATTCATTTAACCCTAATCTCACCTGCTACCTCCCTGGGGAGAGTCTCTAGTTTCAACTAAATCCCTTCTGAAAGTCGTCAGTTCCGTCTCTATGTTGACAAAATGCTTTAAAAATGTTCCACAGGTCTACTTAAGTTGTCCATTGTATTTACTTTACCGGAGAATCTCTGGGTCACCTAAAGATAAGGACAGTCTGAAAAACAGCCTTGTGACCAAAGTGCGTGAATAAACTGTGCATGTTTATGAGAGTTGCTAAAGACCTAAGACTTTAGTGACAAGAGTATGGCTTCCAGATTCCACAGAAGTGTCTGTTAATTATATAATTATTTATCAAGGGACAAGAAAGTAATGTCACAACTGGCCAGCAGTCTCCAAATATATAGCAGGCATTATTGTAGGCACTTTCTGTATTTTTAACTCAGTTAATTCTCAAAATAATTTTCTAATATAGGTACTGTTTTTATATCTGCAGATAGCAATAAGACACACATTGAAAAATGTGCTCCAAATTATCTAGTTAAGAAGTAGAAAAGCGCCAGCCAGTGGTGGTGCATGCCTTTAATCCCAGCACTTGGGAGGCAGATGCAGGAGGATTTCTGAGTTTGAGGCCAGCCTGGTCTACAGAGTGAGTTCCAGGACAGCAAGGGCTACACAGAGAAACCCTGTCTCGAAAAACCAAATAAATAAATAAATAAATAAATAAATAAATAAATAAGAAGTAGAAAAGCCAGGATTTGAACCTGAATTATTTGAATTTTGAGTCCAGATTTTGAACATGGCTGTCAGAAATGATTGCCTAAAGGCAAAAAGAGGAAAAAAAGATGGGGGTGGGAGTGGGGGTGGGAGTAGGAACCAAAACAATGTGCTTGCTTGCAATTGGAAGGGTAGCATGCCACTAAGAACTCTTTAGTAACATGCTGAGAGAAACTGCCTTCCTCTGTGCCTTCTAGACCTTTTGCCTAAGATGGAGTGCAAACTGCCTCTTCCTGCCTGGATACTGTTCTGTTTGGTCTTTAGCCTGAATCTTGTGTTGAGTTTTGTCTTAATAACTCTGAGAGCTTCAAGCTTATTTAACTTCTGCCCATCCTTCAAAGCCCGGTACAGTTTCTGTGCCTCCATAAAAGCTTCTGTATCATCCAACTGTTCTATTCTTTAAAATGTTTTATATGTATTGTGGGTTATGTTCGTTTGTCTCTGACTCACATTCTTAGTCTTGTATGCATATATGTATCATCCTACCAACCATACTGTAAACTCCTTAAGAAAAAGGGACTTAGATTTCTATTTCTTTTACATCTTATAGCCTCCACAATTCCTAGTCTGGTGTACAGCAAATAATAGGTACTCCGTCAATATTTGTCAGTTGACTGACTGGCTGAAAAGGTCAGAGACTACATCTAATCTTGGTGAACCTCCACATCATTTAGTGGAGAACTATGAACTCAGTGTGTACTCAATAAACAACAATATTGCAAAATCATTCAAAAAGGCTTTATGGAGTCTCTACAATGTGCAGAGGATAATGCTGTAGGGCCAGAATGAAATCCAGGGCAGCTTCTAATTCAGAAGAGGTTAGCTCAATTCTGGGCTCCTGAAGTCTTTCTCCTCTCTCCTTTATCTGAATTCCTGCTGTATTTGAAATCAAGAGCAGTTACCCCTTCATTGTTTTGTCTCCCTAGATTTAGTTGTGAACACCACAAAGGAAATGGATGACAGTATGCGAAAAATGTGTTAGAAGCACAGTATAAGAAGGGGAAGACACCTTAGAGTCATCCTATAGGGAAATTTCCTACTCAGAGCCACAGCCCTGATGCAGCTTTTAACTCCCTTTCACTATTCAGAATTAAGTGAAATAAGAAACATAGAAAGAAGCCAGACAATGGTGGCTGGGAGGCAGAAGCAGGCAGATCTCTGAGTTCGAGGCCAGCCTGATCCACAGAGTGAGTTCCAGGACAGCCAGGGCTACACAGAGAAAGCCTGTCTTGAAAAAAAAAAAAAAAGAAAAGAAAAATAAAGAAAACCAACAAGAAGAGCAGGTTTCGAGGGCAAAAATAAGTTGGATTTTGACTGCACATAGCTTAATATAATTGCTAGAGAGCCAGGCAGAGACAAACAGCTAACATGCAAGTTTCAACCTGAGGGGAGAGGTCAGGCCTGAAGATAAGCATTTGGGAGTTTTGGACATAGACAAAGCAGTTAAAATCCTAAGATTAAGTCAGGCAAGGATGGTTGGGGGTGTAGCTCAGTGGCAGAGCACTTGCCTAGCATGTTGAGTAAAAACCACCACCAACAAAAAAGACTGTCAAGGACAAGGGAAGACTAGAGCTAAGACTAGTCTAAGGGCCCTCCATTTGAAAAACAAAGTCTGGGGTGGGGGTAGGGTAGGATTCAGACACTACAGTCAAGGAAAGGACACTACAGGGAGGACGGAGCAGGAAAGACAGCAAGACTAACAAAACCTGGGGCTGGAGAGATGGCTCAGTGCTTAAGAAGAGCACTGACTCCTCTTTCCAGAGGTCCTGAGATCAATTCCCAGCAAACATATGGTGGCTCACAACTATCTGTAATGGGATCTGACACCTTCTCCTGGTGTGTGTCTAAAGACAGCTACAGTGTACTCACACACACATAAAATAAATACATCTTAAAAAAAAAAGACTAACAAAACCTTAGTTGATCTGGTCACTAAGAAACCAAACCTCTGGTACTCTTTTGTGGGGCTTAACAGCATTGAACCTTGAAACTCCTACATGCTAGACGAGCACTCTACTGTTGAGTCAGCCATTGCCACCAAATCCAGACCTCTGATGGCCTTGCAGCATTCGCAGTGAAGGTCTGACTTTGCTTATTCTTGTCATCCCTAAGTCCTCCTACAGTTCCCGCTCTGTACACACAAGTTGAATAAATGAATGAGCAGATGGGTACGCTGCAAGTTCTATGACAAACAGAAGCTTGGACTCTTGAGGCCCCAACAAGCTAAGCTCAGCCACTAGTCCTCAGGGTGCCTCATAAAAAGAGAAACAGTAGTGAAAAGCAAAGAAGTGAGATTTCTTCCTTGTGGCCACACTGTAAGAGAAACAAAGTAGGGTGATGCTAGTGAGCACCCCTCCCCACCCCAAGGTCACCTTCTGGGGTCCTGGTGTGAGATTCAGAATTTAAAAGGAGGCAAGAGGTGTGTGTAACTAAACAGTCCTGTTATGGTATGGTCCTGTTCCTCATTGACCCATCATTGTCTAGGCTCCAGCCTGAGCCTGCCCTACAAAGTGGTCTGACAAGTTGTCAGACCTGTGTGAAATCACTTCCTGGGAGGCAAGTTCCTCCTCCAGCTAACACCAGGGCTGTGTAGCCTACCTTCTCAGCTTAGGATTCTGGAGAAATCTTAATTCCCTAAAGCCCATTGTTTAAATGCTCTAATGGTCAGAGAGAGACACAGTATGTTCTCTCCTGCCAGGCCAGTTAAAATGGGTAGAGGGGGAATACTAGGCCAGTTGACCATTCTTCCCCCACCCACCAAAATAAATAAATAAATAAATAAGAAGAAAACACAGATAATTGTTAAGATGAAAAACAGAACACTTGACGGCTGTTAGTTATTTCTTCCTGAAAATGTGGAGTACAACTGTGAAAATTCTGACTAGAGAACACATACCAAATGTTAACACCAAAAGACAGAGAGGGAGACACAGAGAGACAGACAGACTACCCGGAGGCTCTTAAGAATGAGGAAAAACAGGCAGATTTCCTGAGGGCAGTGACAAGCAGAAATGAGAGACGGCAAGGGGTGAGGTTTTTATGGCCTTTGCCTTAGGGCAGGCTGCAATCCAAGGTAGAGCTAGCCAGACTCCTGAAGAAACCTTTTCCTGCATGAAGAACCAAAAAGAAAGGAGCCTAGGACAAACAGAAGCTTTGGAGAATGAGGGAATGTCTTATAAAGGAAAGAGAGTCTAAATTATCTGGGTACATTTTTCTCAAGATGTATTCTGAACTGTGAGACACATGGAGCCAACTCCAAGTATGTTTCAGCTAACACCAAAAGAACTGAGCTGATCTGACCTGTCACACAGACCGACAAGGAAGAGTGTGCTGTGAGTCTTACCACGTTGAAAGCCTGCTGGAATAAAGGCATTACACTCTTCAGAGAAAGGGCTCTGTAAAACAGCATTCAAGATGCCCCAAGAAGGCCTGCCGTTGGTGGCACACGCCTTTAATCCCATTACTTGGGAGGCAGAGGCAGGCGGATTTCTGAGTTTGAGAGTTTGAGGCTAGCCTGGTCTACAGAGTGAGTTCCAGGACAGCCAGGGCTACTCAGAGAAACCCTGTCTCAAAAAAAAAAAAAAGATGCCCCAAGAAGATATTTCAATATTGTTCAAAAGGTACTGAAGAAAATGAGACCCAGTCTCAAGAGAAAAACGTAACTAAGGGAGGCCAGTCTTGAGATGAGGATACAGGGAGAGAGAAATCCATTGCTATTAAGGGTTTGTTTTGTTTTGTTTAAGAAAAAGAAATCTCAAGAGAGAAATAGAAAACATGAGACTGAACTAAATAGAAATTCTAGAGCTTGGCAGTGGTGGTGCATGCCTTTAATCCCAGCACTTGGGAGGCAGAGGCAGGCGAATTTCTGAGTTAGAGGCCAGCCTGGTCTACAGAGTGAGTTCCAGGACAGCCAGGGCTACACAGAGAAACCCTGTCTCGAAAAAAGAGAGAGAGAGAGAGAGAGAGAGAGAGAGAGAGAGAGAGAGAGAGA
>NW_021604642.1:286168-319756 GCF_004785775.1 Grammomys surdaster | reverse complement strand
AGAGAGAGAGAGAGAGAGAGAGAGAGAGAGAGAGAGAGAGAGAGAGAACTAAATAGAAATTCTAGAAGTGAAAAATGTGATGTATAAAGTAAGAAGTGAACTGGATGGACTTAACAGCATGAGAAAATAACAATGGGGTCAGGAAACTTAAAGACAATAATAATCTGAGCCCATCCTGCTGCTGCATGCCTGTAATCCCAGCCCTGGGGACACAGAGCCAGGAGACTCAAGAGCATGAGGCCATCCAAGACTCCAGAGAAGGACTTAGGCCAAGCAAAAGAGAACAAAGAAGTATCAAATCTGAAGACCGGATCGAAGAAAAATGAAGAAAGCTTTGAAATCTGTAGGCGATGTCAGAAGTCTAGAAATGGCTGCTTTTGTTTATTCTTGTTACCACTAAGTCATGCTCATCACACACATGTTAAATAAATCAATGAGCAGATGAGTGGATTTCAAGTCCTGTGACAAACAGCAAGTGATGAGGTTACCAAAGCTTCAGGGATAAAAGCCTGGATTATAGAAGCCCCAGAAAGCCAGGCTCAGCCAGCAGTCCCCAGGATGCCAATTAAAGAGAGAAGTAAATAGTGAAGAGCAGAGAAGGGAGCATTCAATGTATCCACACTGCGAAAGGAACAAAGTAGTTCATTGACATCCCCAAGTCCACCTGCTTGGGTCTCCACATGAGATTCAAATTTCAGTAGAAGACAAAAGATATGCACAGCTAAACAGTCCTGTCAAGGTGTGGTCCGGGACAGAACTGGACTCATCACTGTCTGCATTGCTGTCTTCTGAGCAGTTGTCAGAGCTGTGAAATCTCTCCCATAGTTCCTTAAAAGACATCGGTGGTGATTTGAATGCACTGTCCTTCTTGTCTGGCTGCCTTCAGGATTTTCTCTTTCCCTTCGGTTCTCAGCAGTTTGAACATAGTGGAAGTAGAAGTAGTTTTCTTCATATTCTGTTTGAGATTTGGAAAGCTTGAATTTGTAAATGGATGCTTTTTGCCAGGTTAGAGAAATATTCAACCAGTATTTCTTCATATAATGCTTTTAACCATCCACTCTCTACTACTGTCACATATGGGTTTTTTTTTTTTTTTGTAAAGTTGGGGACTTAACCCAGCACTTGGGAGGCAGAGGCAGGCGAATTTCTGAGTTCGAGGCGAGCCAGGACTACACAGAGAAACCCTGTCTCCAAAAAAAAAAAAAATTGGGGAGTTAAATATAGGGCCTTAAACATGCTAAACAAGTCTACTACCAAGGCAGCCTTGTTATTAGTGAGCTCTAGGCAGAGTGAAATTGTCTCAGAAAATAAAATAAAGAAAGCAGGGAGGGAAGACAGGAAGAAGAGAGAAGAGGGAGAGGAGGGGAGAAGACCCAGATGACCAAGTGCTTGTCAGTCACTGAATATATAATTTAATGGAGTTCACTAGTGGTGAACAAGTAATTTCAGCATGATAAGGAAATTTGGAACAAGACAGGAGAGTGTCAAGTCCAAAAGAAACTTGGACAAATGGCTTTCTGTGGTCCCTATTAGCATACCAAAGTACTTGCTCCGCTCTACCAGGCTCACTCAGTACCTGTGGCTCTTCTCAGCTCTTCTCACCCCACCCCACCCCAACCCTAAACTTCTCATGCTCATGGGCTCTCCCTCCCCCAGCTTCTCAGTCCCTTATAACCCTGCCTTTTCTGCCATGCGCTCTGGCTCTCTTTTGTTTACTCTCTTAATTTGCTCTCCCGCTCTCTCTGTCCCTCTGTCTCCTCTCATGGCCTGGTTCAGTCTTCCGGCCCTGCTCAGTGTACTTCTTTGTCTCTGCCCTGGACTCTTCCAGATCCTCTGATGGCACTCTCCTTCATATCTACAGTAAAATCCTTACCGTCAACCCCACTGTGGAGCAGTCATAGTCACGTGTGTATGTTATTCAGAGAGTAAGGTATAAAGAGAGGGTCACTCAGTCGCTTGGAATTGGGGAACTGGAGGGAAGATGGTTTACATCTCAAATGGACAAGTGTTGGACAGGAGTCAGTCCCCATGGAGATTGCCTGTTACAACAGATTTGTTCTGGAGAATGGCAGAATTTGTTTTGTTTTGTTTTCAAAACTCTTCTTCAGCAAGATTTGAAACAAGGAAAGGCTATGGAAGCTCATGTGAGTCCAGCTATGATGATGGAAGGCCTCCAGGAAACTCCCCACGAGGACTGAGTCTGATCAGTCATCTCCATGGGCTCATCCCTCTTCCAATGGCTTGTGGATGAGGAAGGTAAATGCCTGCTCTAAGAACCAGACAGCTAGACATGCACCTGTGAAGAAGAAAACCATCAAGAGGTGAAGAGCAGCTCAGGCCAGACAAGACGAAGGTGTATGTCTAAACAATTGCTCTGTGTCATCTCAAATGAATGAGGTCATGCTGGGAATGGCAGCTGCTGGACCTGGCCTGACGGACATGCAAAGCAATAAGAAATGTACACATTTGTCTTCCTATCTTTTTTTGTATAGTTTACTAAAGTATTAATATAGTTTTAATAAGCAAATACTTTTAGTTTGCAAGTCTTGATTCCTCAACTTTATTTGATTGAATCCAAAATCTCTGATCTAGAAGAAATAAAGGCCATGTAGTCAGTCCTGGAAAAAAGAAAGAGAAGAAGAGAAAAGAGGATCTAACTCTAACTTGGGAAAATCTAGAAGTCCTGGAAGAAATAGCAGCTAAGTTTAGATGTGAAGGATGAGTAGCAGTTAAAAAGCTGAAGATAGAGAAATGACTAGGGAGTGTCTGTTCCAGACACCAGGACAGCAGATAAAGACATACAAGCATGAGACAGACTCTTTTTACACAAGGTCTTACTATGTTACACAGATTAACTTCAAACTTCTGGGTTCAAGAGACCCTTTGGCCTCAACCTCCCAAGTACCCAGAAATAAAGACATACATCATAAGACCTAGGGAGAAATTCTTTTTTATCTGATGACACCTTTATTTTGTTTTTTTTTGGGGGGGTATTTTTGGTGTGTTTGTTTGTTTGTTGATTTTCAAGGCAGGGTTTCTCTGTGTAGCCCTGGCTGTCCTGGAACTCACTCTGTAGACCAAGCTGGCCTCAAACTCAGAGATCTGCCTGCCTCTACCTCCAGACTGCTGGGATTAAAGGCATGCGCCACCACCACCACCCCTGTCTAGTTTTGGTCTTTTCAGAGAGGATTTCACTATGTAACCCTAAATGACCTCAGCTTCCCAAGTGCTGGCACTACAGTCATAGACCACCATGTTGGGCCTGTATGTTCCTATTAGTGTATTTACAGCCCTTGGCATACAACAGATACTCAATTTTTCAGTAAATGAAAGAATGTCTGATACCAAAGGAGTTTTTTCTCTGGCTACTATCATAGAAAGGAAGTGCCCTGCTACCAAGCAAGTACTTTACTGGAGCATCATGGAGAGGAAGGACCTGACTCTGCTACAAAATTCACTACCATTGTACTTTCTTTACTTATCAAGAAGCCCTAGAGATGGAGCTGAAAAGCAAAGTCCAGCATGTGCAAAGATCCAAGTCCAATGCTCAGACCAAAAATAAAATTACAAAAAAAAATCTACTATTCACTGAAACACTAAAGTTTTTTTGTTTTTTGTTTTTGTAACAGGTTCTCACTCTGTAATTAGACTGGCCTCAAACTCATGGCCTCAGGGTCTCAGGTGCTGAGAGGGCAGGTGTGAGCCATTATATCTGGCTAAAAATGGAAGGTTCATTGAACTGTTTCCCCCTGATTACATAAGCAATTAGTTTTGGGGGGAACAATCTACATGTGCTTCACAGTAAATGATGGTATTTAATGTTTTATAAATTCTTAGTTTTAGGGTTGACAAAATGATTCACCAGCTAAAGGAACTTGCCACCAAGGCTTGTAAACTGAGGAGAAGAACTGACTCCTGTAAGTTGTCCTCTGACCGCCACATGTGGTGTACACAACACACACGTACACACGCACACACACATGCGCGTGCATGTGAAAATGAATGTTTAAAAAAAGCTACAGCAATTTAAACAGTATAAAGGCAAAAAAGGAGGAGGAGGGATGGGATAGGGGATTAATGGTGGGGGGAATGGGGAAGAGGGATGACATCTGAAATGTAAATAAATAAAATATCAAATAAAAAATAATTTAAGCCAGGCAGTGGTGGCGCATGCCTTTAATCCCAGCAGTTGGGAGGCAGAGGCAGGTGGATTTCTGAGTTCGAGGCCAGCCTGGTCTACAGAGTGAGTTCCAGGACAGCCAGGCTACACAGAGAAACCCTGTCTCGAAAAAAAAAATAATTTTTAAAAAAAGCTACAAAAATCTCCTTTTCATACTACTTCAAGCCAGGTATCTAACAACACAGAACTGATCAACCTATGGTACATTCAACTGACAGAATATATTATAAATTATACTGGTACTAAATTTATATTTATGAAGCCCTGAAATAATTTGAAAACCAGCTTATTAGTAAATGGAAAAGAGAACACAAAATTGTATGTATAATGTTATCACAATATTCATTCAAAATCCTTACAGAATGAAACACTAAGCCTCGAAAAAAAAATACTGACTATGGGGCTGGAGAAGATGTCTTAAGATCATGTACTGCTATTACAGAAGATCTGGATTTGATTTTCAGTACATGTTGGGAAACTCACAACTACCTGTAACTCTAACTCCAGCTGGACCTGGCCTCTAAGGGTGCTTACAATCACACGCATATACCCACATCACGTACACATGATTACAAATAATTTTTAAAATACTAACTATGGTTTTCAGTGCATAGTTTGAGTATGAACTTTTTATGTGCATGATAGTTTATTCTTTAGTAAAGATATACTACCCCTATAATAGGGGAAGGGACTTTGATTTTTTTCAGAGTTTTAAAACGTAAAGTCTTAGGGTAATTGGAAGGGCCGTAGTACACCAGACCACTATCACAAGTAAACTACAGTGTGTTTACGCCTTTTTCCTTGACTTGCATCTTAATAGCCTGGTAACACAGGTTAACTGAGTGCAAGATTTTATTTAGGGATGCTGTAGAGCTGGCCCTAGGAGGGGAAAAAGAAGAATAGGGGTCAGCAATGGAAACTGTCAGAAGCAGAGAGAGAAAAGGGCTAAGCAGAGATCAGAGAAAGTAAAGATGAAAGAACAGGAAATGGGGGGGGGGATGCAGAAAAACAAGAGGATAGGTACACTTTCATAGATCAATGCTCACTGAGGCGCTAGTATTGGATGTTTATTACACACATGGCTAGCAAGTTTCATGTTATTTTATTGTTGTCTATATTAAGACCGTATATATCTATGTCTTTAAGCCTCTCCCTATTCCTTCCAGGAGCAGGCTGTGTATTTCTTCAGCCCATGTGAGCTGTCATAACTGCCTGATACTGCCAGCAAAGATCAACTGGACGCTAGATCTGAATGTTCTGGAGCCCACTCTGGGAGCGAATTGCATAACCATACGCCTGTGTACGTGAACTATAGATTTTGCAGGGTATATGGAAAAGCCTGGAAACTTCTAGTGATAAAGGAAATCTAGATAGAGATTCAGGCATTTACAGAAAACAGAAAGGTCCATCAGTTCTCTCTGGGTCTAAACCCCATTTATGACACACAACCAAACTAGCTGAACAATGCTGACTCTTAGCCAAGACCATTTCTGTAAGATGTTTATACTTTTCTGTTGACTTTGGGACATACTCTGTCATCCTCAAAGCTTTTAGTGAGCTAATGGAGTGACTGCTGGGGGTTGGTTTATTAAATGTCAAGTGAAGGTGTTAGGGGGAATTTCAACATAGAGTATAGTTATTTCCCAGAAGGACAGATGTTCCAGGAACCTTGTCTTTTCAGTAGATAACACACCTTTTGACCCGTACAGAAGCCAGGAAAATAGAGACAATCCTAAGAGACCAGCACATAGTACGAGTACGAGGACAAAGACAAGCTCTTCGTGTCATCATCCTGACCTTTAGAGGGTATTGCAATTGTCTCAGAGTTCTAATGATCCAAGTTACAAAAGAATTTTACCTTTACCATTCAACAAGATAGCTACAAGTGGTCTTATTTAGATTTTAAAAAATCTCCAGCCAGGTGTGTTGATAATGCCTTGCAATCCTGGCACTGAGGAGATACAACCAGAAGGATCAGATGGCCATTCTCAGCCACACAATGAGTTTGAGGGCAGCCTCGGATACTTAAGATCCTATATCAAGGGAAAAATGTCTCCAGCTTCTCAGTTGCACTGGGCTCATTTTAACACTCAGTGGTTATATGGGCTCACTTGGCTATTTTCTTGAACAATATAGAGCATTTCCATCATCACAGAAAGTTTCAGTAGAAAGCACTGTGAATCTAGACGCTCAAAATGGTCATCCCAGGACCAAGTCCCTGCATCTACATGAAGCATGATTTTGTTTTTCTCACTTTGGTTGGCTCTTTGCACTGGTGTGTGCAGGTGGGTAGGGAAGCAAGTAAAACAACCTAACAGATGAGCCTTCTTGCCATAATGTAAAAAGTAAGGATTCATTCGGGGATGGTTAAATATAATATGGCATATTCACTAAATGGAATATAACATAAAAGTTAAAGGGAACAAACTAGATAAATCAATAAAGATTGATAGACCTCACAAGTATCTGTATGAGAGTGGAAAAACAAGCTGGTAAATGTAATAAATGATGCAAAAAAGAACAGAAAACAATGGCTGTAGTTTGAACATGTTGGCAACATGATGCCAGATTTAATAGTTTTAAAAGATGAGATCTCTGGGAGGTGACCAAGTTGGGGGGGAGGGAGCTTTGCCTTCGAGAAAGAACAAAAGCCATCATCATGGAAGACTCTTTGACATTATGGGAGTGGCAACCTTATAAAGGCTGAGTGCCCTCCCTGTCTCTCTTGAGTGCCCTGTTGCTTTGTGCCCCCCTTCTGCCATCTTATAATGCAACAAGAAGGACCTCTCCAGATGCAGTCTTTGATCTGTGATGTTTCAGCCTTCAGAGCTGTGAGGCAAAAACTTGTACTATTTAGAAATGACTAAAGCTGTGATATTCTGATACAAGCAGCAGAGAATGTACTAAGACAATATTACTCCAGTTTCCCTCTGTAAAGGTAAAAGTCTAAGTGCTCAGCACTTGCCTAGCAAGCATGCTGTGATACATTCCCAGCACTCCAAAAATAAAACCAGCTAAACTGATGGAAAGAGTTTCTTCAGAGGGGAGGGGATGGAAAGGTTTGTGGGCTACAGATTGAAAAGAACTTTTATTCTACAATGATCAAAAAATGTCAAGGAAAACATATTTATATATACTCATGTGATTACAATTATCAAAACAGGACATTAATTGATGTGAATATAAATATGCAAAAATATGATGAGAAAAATAAAGGAAGCTCAGTAACCTAATGATAATTATGTTAAAATACAGGATTGTAGTTATATTATCATTTTCATTATTAAAACATGTTTTTCACTTTATATTGTAATGTTTATATGCTAAGAATTTTTAAAGAAAAAAATCTGGCATTATGTTGCTAACAGTTATTTTACTGCATAAAAGGTATGGTTCTTTTGATATTATTTTTATTATTATTATTATTATTATTATTATTGTGGGAGGTGATGGACAGAGGTGCAGAGGATAACTCTATGGATTCACTTCTTCCCTGCCACCTTCGCTTTGATTCTGGGGGTTGAACTCAAGTTGGTGGGCTTTAACTGCCGAGCCCTCTCACTAGCCCTAGGTACAGTTGTTAAAGAAGAAACATGTCTGGCACATGTTTAGTGCTAGAAATAACAATACATCATTCACGTAAAACAATCTATATCATCCTTAGTGACAGTCCCTAAAATTCAGTTGGTCAATATAAAACCCGCTCTGTAGCTAATCTGTACTGGCAGGCACAGTGGAACACTACAGCTCCTAAAACCAGAGGTTCCATTGGAACATCTTGAGACTTCCCTTTTAGACACAGACCACGTGACTGGTTATGAGCTTTGCAAATAGTTCAGATAAAAAATGAAATCTCTCCTTTGTGGCATGAAACTCAGTTTCAAAAGCTACTTCAAAAAAAGGCTGGTTTTTACCTGCACCCTACCTCCACAGGGACATGAGGTAAACTTCCATGCAGGCAACAACAGTAGTCAGGCTTCTCAACTTTCAAGCCAGAGTGGTAACCCTGTCACCAGACCACCTGTTCATCTAACTTCCAAAGCATATAGATCCTGACTCAGTCAACAACAGGGTACCGCTACTTCTGGCCTCCAAGAGAATAAATGGAGTTGGCCTCTGAAGTCCTGTGAAATGCCTGCCTCTGAGAAGAGATATTTATGGACTATATTGTAAGGGACATTCTATCCATCCACTCCTTTACGTGGCATTTTAAGTTGTGTCCTCAGATCAAGTTAGAGCACCAGAAGGTTACATGCCTGAAACATCTGAGCCCAGTGCTTGAAGAAGAGTTTTAATCTTGTGCCCTGGCTTTCAACCAGGGCAGTTATGAGAAAGTAATATGGAAATCTCTTCTGTGTGTTATTAAACAGTTACTGAGGACATTGTGCCCTATATTAATCCCACAAGAGATATTTCTTATAGAATTTACTGCCGGCAATGGACCATTATGTAGCTGTTAAAAATTATAATTATGGAAGACTAAATGTGAAAACCTGTTTATGATACATTTATAGCAAAAAAAAAAAAACGTGGGACACAAACTGGTATAAAGACTCTAATTGCAGCCATGTTAAATTATCTGTGCCTATGGACAAAGCCTGAAAGATGATAGGCCAAGGTAAAATTGTACGAGGGCAATGGGATTATAAGTATTTTTGTTTTGTAAAAACTATTTTGCTTGCTCTCCTGTCTTTTCAGTTGGGGACAAAATCACAATGATGACAGAGAAGTCTCTCTTCCTCTCCCTCCCCCTACCCCCTTAAGGAATGCTTATCTTTTTTCTTCCTGACAAGAAGACTTTGTGCAGTTTGTTCCATGCCCCCTTCCCTTAACTGCCCCCAAAGGTGAATGTAATGTTTAATCATTGCACACTGGGTTCCATGTCCTCTGATTTTCTGTTAAGAAGCTTAGGACTGTGTACTCTTCTTTAAATCCATTGAAAATTTTGCCTCTAGAAAGAGGCAGAATGTAAAGCAGTCCTCCCAGTTTAAAAGTTACACAGAAGCCATAGAGACACTGGTTGGTTTGTTTGCTTGCTTGCTTGCTTGCTTGCTTGACTTGTTGGTTGGTTGTCTGATTTTTTTTTTTTTTTAGACAAAGTCTCTCTACATAACTGTCCCGAAATTCTCCATATAGACTAGGCTGGCCTCGAACTCACAGAAATCTCATGTGTATGGGTGCTTTGTCTGCATGTGTGTCTGTGCATCACTTCTGATGTCTGGTACCTGTAGAGGCAAAAAAGACAGTGTCAGATTCCCTGGAACAGACAGTTGTGAGCTGGGAATTGAATGGTTCCTCGGCAAGAGCAACCAGTGCTATTAACTGCTGAGCCATCTCTTCAGCCCATATTCTGGTTGGTTTGTTGTTGTTGTTGCTATTGCTGCTGCTGCTGTTTATTTTGTTGTTGTTGTTGTTGTTTTTGGTTTTAGTTTTCAAGCTTTTACACAGGTGCTAACTAGATGATTCAGACACTAAGCCTGAAGGTCAGAGTTCAATCCCTGGCAGTCCACATGGTGGAAGAAGAGAATCAACTCTAAAAAGTTGTCCTCAGTCTTCTGACTGCCACGCTGCGTGTGTTGCAACACATGAACCTCGCCCCCTCCCATGTATAAATAAAAGCTATTTTTTTAACCAGTGTCCCTCCACCTAGCCCTGACTTTCCTGGAACTCATATAGACTAGGATTGCCTCAAACTCAGAGATCTGCCTACCTCAGCCTCCCCAGTGTTGGAACTAAAGGCATGCACCCCCACGCCCCAACCTAAAAGCAATAATCTTTTAATTAAAAACATTTCTATATATGATTTTTAATATATCTTAACAAAAATTATGAACATGTAATAAACTAGTATAGTATCTTAGCTGGTTCTTTTCCCGTACGTTTAGAGTGTGAGCATGTGTTTACGTACTGTAAACTCTTCCTGTCAGTTTTTACTCTGCTACACATAAACGCCGTAGGCTTCACACGTGCTGGGGAAGCACTCTAGCCATTAAGCTATGTAACTCAGTTTTTCTAATTTTTCTTGTGTGAGTGTGTGTGCTAAGTGCCCACAACTACCTCCAGTTTCAAAAGAAGAAAACAAAACAAACAAAAAAGCAGCTAGTGTTGTAGCACATGCCTGTAGTCATAACACTTGGGCATTGGGAGGCAGGAGATCTGGAGTTTAAGGTTCTCCTCAGCTACCTACTGAATTGTAAACCAGCCTGAGTCATATGAGACCCAGTCTCAAAAACAAAAGAAAAGAAAAACCTCAACTGGGACTAGAGAGATGTTTCAGCCTTTAAGAGTAATTTGTTACTCTTGTAAAGGACTCAGGTTCCATTCCTAGCACCCAGAGGGAGGTTTGCAACCACCGATAACTCCAGTTCCACGAGATATGGTGCCCTTTTCTAATCTCTGCAGGCACCAAGCATGAATATGGTACCCATACATATGTGCAGGCAAAAAACCTCACACATAAAATTAATCGATCCATTTTTTTAACAAAAGGGAAAGAAAATGGGGAAAGGAAGAAATAGTAATAACATTTAGCTTATTTAGTTGTGTATATTAAGTTATATGATTTGTATAATGCTCTTAGCAAAGGCTCAATACTTAACAAAATCCAGCAAATAGTACTCATTAATATCCATGTTATTATTATTCAACTTGTTCTTTTGTTTTGTTTTGTTTTGTTTTTTTCGAGACAGGGTTTCTCTGTGTAGCCCTGGCTGTCCTGGAACTCACTCTGTAGACCAGGCTGGCCTCAAACTCAGAAATCCGCCTGCCTCTGCCTCCCAAGTGCTGGGATTAAAGGCGTGCGCCACCACTGCCCGGCTATTCAACTAGTTCTTAACATGACAAGGATGACAACTTTCCCTGTAGTTACTACCAAAATCCTATAAAAACTCTAAGTGAGGTTTGTGTGTTTTTTCAGAGCTGAGTAGGGTAACAAAGAAGCGGAGAAATGTCTCTCTTCATTCAAATTAATAGAGCCAGTTTGGCAGCAGGCTTCCTGGTGGCACCCAAGTTGAAGAGTGGGTGGTGGCAACAGTAACAGAGGCAAGAGAGCCAAATGCCTATGATCTTCAAGAGAGAGATAATGTAGCAAGTGGGACATTTGAGGTCCTGCTATGTCTTCTCATCCTTCACAACAGCCTATTGTTGGTCCTCTTTCCTCCCGAACACCTCTTCTGTTTTCGGCTGCCACCTTGCTAACTCCACTTGACTGTGTTTGTGTTTGTTTGTTTGGTTTGGTTTAGTTTGGTTCTGTGTTTGAGGCGCAGTCTCCCTATGTATGTATCCCTGGTGGGTCTAGAGCTAGCTATGCAGACTAGTTTAGCTTTGAACTTGCAGTGAGTGGTCCTTTTTGCTTCTTCCTCCTAAACACTGAGATTACAGACATGTGCCAATATGTCTGGCTTGATTAACATTTATTTCTAACATTCCCACAGCAATGAGATAAGTTACCCTAACTTTTGTACCTAAAAAATTATGGTGTTTTTTTTTTTAGTCATCCCACTAATCCTGATCCTACAGCATATAATGTATATAATTATATATAATACATATAATGTAACATATTATATAATGTGCATATATGGTATACACACATGCATATATACATATATACATATACACACATATATGCACATACACACATATATACATATATATATACACACATATATACATATATACACATATATATTCAAGGTTATGCCGGGCATGGTGGTGTATACCATTAATCCAAGAACTTGGGAGGTAGAGGCAGGTAGCTATCCATGAGATTCATGAGCTTTAGGCCAGTCAGGGGTACATAGTGATACCCTTTCTTAAAAAAAAAAAAGATATACTTTCATCTTGTGATGGCTTAACAAAGTTCTGTTGTTTGATGGAAGAGTTTACAGTTTGATGAGGGTGACAATAATACTTCCATGAAATAACAGGTCATGTAACTACAAGTATAAACACAAGAATATAAACCAAGTCCATAGAGGTTCAGGAGGCACAAAATAATAAAGTCATTTGTCAAGTTGGGCTAGTTGAAGAGAGCTTCTATGAGCACTCAAGTTTTGAGATTTGAATTGGAGATTTAAGGGGGTGATGGACGTGAGTTAGTAGAGTGGTGGACCTTTTCAAACAAATAGACAAAAGGCAACAATGCAAGACATAACTCAAGCCAGGACAGATTCCTACCCCGCCCTACCATTTTCCCCATCTCAGCAACTCTACATGATCTAACACCACACCTGTTTCAGTTAAAGGAGAGCTCTCTGTAATGTAATGCCCACTAGACTTTCTTGGCCATCATCACATTTACTGTATTCATGAGGCATTTATCACAGACTCTTAAGTGGGGCTACAGGAGAAAGGAGCTTATGCAGAAGGTATTTACAAGCATTATGAGCAAGTATTTGCCATCTTCTTATTCTAGATCTCATGTAAGAATATATGGCCTTCTGTATAATACCAGGATTGTTCACAGGTAGGCGAAAACCCGTGTTGGAGAAGGACAAAAGAATATGGAGGGGCTAGGGAGATAGCTCAGTGCTTTCGGTACATTCATGAGGGCCTGAGGTCAAATACCTAATATTCTCATAAAAACAGGGCTTACAGTATGATCTATGGCTTTAGGAAGGAGACAGAGACAAGAGAGGCTTGCTGGCTAGCCAGTCTAGCTGAATCAGTTAGCTCTGGTTTAAAAAAAAAAAAATAAGGCAGAGAGTGAGTAATAGAGGAGGACACCAACATCAGCCTCTGGACTTCACACTCGTCTATACACAAATGTATGCACAAATTCACACACACACACACACACACACTGAATATGTACACAATAATTTTTTAAGAATATGGAAAATCAACATGGTTTCTCATACCATGAGCAAACTAACATCACTTTGAAGGCCCAGTGTGTGAAGATGGAAGAGGGGAGAAGGTAAACAAATTAAATTATAGTCACTCTAGAACCTTGCTATGTAGCAGAAAAACTGCAGTATGACCAGGCAAAGAAATATGTATTTATTTAAAAGTTGTTAAATGTCTTAAGTTCTTGATCCCATTCATTCGCTCCTTTGGCCAACATTTATGTGACCGAGAGCTAAGGTCACAGATACATAAAACTTATTTCTGCCCCCAGGGGCTCACAACTTACTGTAAGAAACAGACACGCAAACAAATATGACTTGCAATTCTATGATATGAGCTTGCCAGAGGTGATTTAAAATGTACAACGGGGACAACGTGCTGTACCTGAGGAAAACAAGGAGCAATGGATGGAATTTTTCCCGAAATGGAGACCTGAGGGAAGAATGATGACTTGGAGGCAGGAAGATGAGACCATCAAGGTCATCCTCTGTTACACAAAGAATTTGAGGAAGGCCTGGCCTACGTGAGACCCTATCACACACACACTCAAAAAGTATGCATGGCTGGAGAGATGGCTCAGCAGTTAAGAGCACATCTTGCTCTTACAGAGGACCTCAGTGATATTTCCAGCACCCAAGCACGTAGCTCATAATTTGCCTGTAACTCCAGCTCCAGGGGGAACAGGGCCTCTGGCCTTCCTTCTCAGGAACTTACAGTCATACATTCACATCCACATACGTATACATAATTAAAAATAAAAAGAGCCGGGTGGTGGTAATACAGGCCTTTAATTTCAGTATTTGGGAGTCAGAGCAGGCGGCTCTCTAGAAGATGGAGGCCAACCTAGTCTACACAGTGAGTTTCAGAACAGCCGAGGCTACACACAGAAACTCTTGTCTAGCAAAACTAGAGGGGGCAGTTTAAGGAGAAGATTTCTGTTAAGCAACTAAACAACAACAACAACAAAAAGACATAAACAGGATGCAAAGGGAAAGTTATGAGGTGGTGGCATTCCTAGAAAATAGGAGGAAACTACAGCTAGTTCAAACTTAGTGTGCCTGGGTGAAAGATGAGGCAGGAAAAGTGTAACTTGAATCTGAAAAGCTTTCCTAGAGTTTGAATATCAGTACATGATAACATATAAGTGACAGACATCAATACTCTGGATTCTTAGGCCCATCTGTTTCCTTGTGTAAATCACTTGATCTCTGAGGTCTTCATCTACAAAATAGATATACTAGTGGTACCTACCTTGCATGGTTAAGTGAGGAGTAAGTGAGCTAACATTGATATGGTGGTTTGAATAAGAATGCCCCCCCATAGGCTCTCTAGGAAATGGCCCTATTTGAAAGGATTAGAAGGATTAGAAGATGTTGCACTGTTAGAGAATTGTGTCACTGGGTATGGGATTTGAGGTTTCAAAAGCCCAAGTTAGGTCTGTCGTCATATACTCTGTCTAGGTCTGTGGACCAAGATTCAGCTTTCAGTTACTACTCCAGAGCCACATCTGCCACCATGCTCCCTGCCATAATGATAATGGACTAAGCCTCTGAAACTATAAGCAAGCCCCAATAAAATGTTTTCCCTTATAAGAATTGCTATGATCATGGTGTCACCTCATAGTAATGGAACAGTGACTAAGACAATTGGTAAAGTGATTACAACAGTGACTGACACATTTAGCTGTTACTAGGTGTTTCTTAGAAAGGTAACCTTGTTGGCAACCTAAACCCTAAACTATAGTGGGAGTGGAGTGGGGGAGACGAGTGAAGGAGGTCCTATTAGGATTAGATAGCTGTTTAAACATGGGGATTTTTTTTTCTTGTTTCATTTCGTTTCTCTCTAAATAGTTCTGGCTGTTCTGAAACTTGCTCTGTAGACCAGGCTGGCCTATAATTTACAGAGATCTGCCTGCCTCTGCCTCCTGATTAAAGGTGAGCACCACTATGCCAAGGCCCTTAAACCCGAGACAACGGGTCATAACGTCTCCATTGAGAATTTGAAAGTAGCAAGTTACAGAGGTGGAAAGATGAACCATCAGTGTGGCTGAGAAGGCTAGGTAGACACAGGACAGCCTCTAACCAAATTCAGAGGTTAAGAGTAGGGGTTGGGGATTTAGCTCAGTGGCAGACTGCTTACCTAACAAGCACAAGGCCCTGGGGCTCTGGCCTCAGCTCCGCGGGAGGTCCGCGGGGGGGGGGGGCGCTGGAGACAAAATAACAAAGGTTAAGAGTAGGTGAAGGGTGGAGGCGGAAGTGCAGGAAGAGATTTTTAAAAATAGTTTAGTTGGAGAGGTGTTGAATGAGAAGCCATTGAAGATCAGAACAAGGAGAGTATCAATATTTCAGAGGCCTGCATAGCTGATAGGAAAAACTGGCAAGAGATCTGTCTGAAATGCACGTAGAGAGTGGAAGAGATAGGAAGAGCACCATAACCAATGAACGCCATTGGTTATGTTACACTAGCTTCCCTCTCAACTCCCCAAAGTGAGTGTGTCTTATTTTCTAATTAGTTCCCTACTTCTTGATACTCTTTCTGCTTTTATAGACACAATACTTTTCACTTTGCTTTCTTAGTGAAAGATGGGAAAATCTTGCGCCTTTCAAAACGATCTTTTGGGCGACCCCGAAACTCAAGGAAGTGGGTGGAAAGGCAAGGAATGAGGAAAACTATTTTTAAGAAAAGAAAAAGAGTCTAGGACGACCTCTAACCATTAAAGTTCCACCTCCCCACATCCTGCCACGCGCCGCTCTCCTGCGGCCGATATCGGACTCCTGATCGCGAGGTAGGACGGGAGTTGTAGTCCTCGAGACCAACCAGGGTGGCACGATTGAAGAACTCGGTTTCCCAAGTGGCTCCTGAAGCGCGTGCGCAGATGGCTGCCCCAGCGAGTGGTAAACAGAGACGTCAGGCGGGGGCTGCTGCTTGGAGCAAAACAAAAGGGAAACCCGGGGGCCGGGCGCCGGCGGCCCCCGCCCGGGGATTCAGTTCTGGAGTTGGGGAGGCTAGGGCCGCAAGAACCTTGACCCTCTCAAGAGTGACCTGGAGGGAAGAAGCGAGGGGAGGGAGAGTCAGGGGAGGGACAAGTGACGCCCGGGAGCGGGGCGTGGGGGAGGGCAGCGATCCGGGTGGAGGAAATTTGGGAGGAGTGTCCGGGGGGCAGCAACTTGAAAGGGGGAGGGAACTTCGCTGAGGAGACGTTCGGTGATGGGAGCGCAATGTATGAGGGGATACGGTGCCTCAGGTTTAAAAGAGCAGGAAGCTGAGTGAGAGGGTGCAGAAAGTGCCTTCGCTAGGCGGAGGTTACAGGTGGTGCCTCAGAGCGCTACTCTGAGGCTGCTGCCCGTAGCCCGGAGGGGATCGGAGAACTGAGTGGAAGGGACAGTTTAGCGGCTAGAGTCCGGAGACGAGGGAGAAGTTCCTGACTTTCTGAGAACTGGAAAGAATGTGTTTCCCCCCTTGGGGGAGGCATGGTGAGGGACTGTGGCAGGCTCCACTGATCGCTGAGCAGCAGAGGTTCGACCCCACGTATGGATCCAGAGAATAAGAAGTCAGCCACAGAGGCTGCCGCGATCATAGACCTCGATCCCGATTTCGAACCGCAGAGCCGTCCGCGATCCTGCACCTGGCCCCTTCCCCGACCAGAACTCACTACGGAGCCACCCGAACCGTCCGAGGTGGAGCCCAATCTGGGACAGAAGGTACCCACGGAGGGACACTCCGGACCGATCCTGTTGCCCTCTCGGCTCCCAGAGCCGGCAGGGGGCCCCCAGCCGGGAATCCTGGGGGCTGTAACAGGTCCTCGGAAGGGAGGCTCCCGCCGGAATGCCTGGGGAAATCAGTCATATGCAGAACTCATCAGCCAGGCCATTGAAAGCGCCCCGGAGAAGCGGCTGACACTCGCCCAGATCTACGAATGGATGGTCCGCACGGTGCCCTACTTCAAGGACAAGGGTGACAGCAACAGCTCGGCAGGATGGAAGGTAAGTATGAGTCCCTTACCTTCACGCCATCCACCCTTGGACCCCTCTAGTTATTCTCACTCTGGGGGCCCCCATTACCGCCTTTCCACTCCTTTGGAAAGCCCAAAGAAGATCCACCTTTAATCTTCAGTTAGACAAACATTTACTTAGTACATAGTATATGCCACACTCTGAGCTTGAAGCGGGAGGATCAGCGATGAATAAGACACTGTCCCTGCTCTGAGGAAAATCGAATTCTCTACTCGCTACTCAGCACTTTGGCTTGAGCTGCTCCAAACATTTATTCCCACAGAGAAGTCTTTATCCTATGTACAGCAGGAACTGTGTGGATTCTCCACCCGCACCTAGCCTTCCCTCCTCCCTCACCTCCCACCCAACACCTTTTGGCCCATTCCTGCGGGATTACTCGGATTCCCTGCTCGCCTCCCAATACCTCAGTGAGCGGGAGCTGTTACAGGATTGCTCTGCCCAAGAGGGAGTGAGCGATGGGGTGGGGGAAGTGGTTGGTATCCATGGGGAAAGGTAGCCAACCTTGTGCACTAAGGAAAAAGGCTGTAAGCTGCTATCTGCCTCAGTTTACTTTCTCCTGACGAAAATTCCTCCTTGTAAGGCGCTATCCAAACTCTCGGGAAAAGTCTTTGTTCAGGAATACTACTCATGGAGAAAGGAGGGCTCATATAGCCTTGACTTTAAGTTGACTCCAAGTTGAGCTGAGCGGTCTCTTGGTCTTTCTTGAAGAAACTGGGAAGATCTCGAACAGTAACTCTGAAAACTCTGCCAGAGAAATACGGGCTCTAATCACAAAACTTGAGGGTTCAACCCATTATCGATGCCTTGTATCTTGTAGGTGGTTAGTGTTAGTGTACAAGTACAGCAGGCAGAATGGGTCTTCACGTAGATGTTAAAGTGAGGGAGTAGGTCTGCAGTCTGCGTAGGGGCCAGACGGAACAGAAGATGGGACAGCTGACCGAGACCCTTGGCACTATTTCTGGGTAGATTGCCATGCCACAATCTGAAGCTCACAAAGAGCTTCCCTCCTTGGACCCAGCCTGCACAGCTGTTTTTCTTTTCTCTTAAGTTGATTTTCCAGGGTAGAATGACCACGAGCGCCTGTTACACTGGGAGTAGTCCCTCCTTGTGACTTACATGTAACTCGGCCTTTATAGTTCATGAAATCTTTTTTTTTTCCCCTTTTGGTTCGGGAACTGAACCCAGGGCAGCATGGTTGCCACTAAGTTAAATCCATAACCCGTGAAATAACTCTAAGATTTTTTTTTCATTTAGTTAGTCCTCCTGGCAGTTCTGGGAGTCCGCATTTTGCATATGAGGAAATTAAGGCCCAGGGAGGTTAGGTAATTAGTCTACCCTCAGGACGAGGACTTCAGTACAAGTTTTTCTACAGATCATGGTTCTCTGAGGAAAGCATGGTTTGCTTTCATTGCCAAACCTAGTCAAAAGAGGGCCAAAAGTTTCCAGAGTGTCCCCCGCCATGCAGGAAGCTTCATACTTCCCTGGTGTTATGCCAGGGTCACTCCCACCCCACCAGGGGGCGGCACTCACTTGAACAAGAAAGCTTAAGTTAGGTGAGTTAGTGAACACATGCGTGTGTTCGTGAGCGCGCACAACTGAGAACTGATGTGTGCCACTTGCTTGTTCGGAGGCCTAATGAAGAGGGGTTGTAGCTCAATAGTAAATCTCTTGCACAACATATGTCTCTGGGCTTGACCTGCCACCATATGCATGTGCTCACGCTCACGCGCATGCTCGCTCACGCGCACGCTCACGCGCATGCGCACACGCATGCTCACGTGCACGCGCACGCTCACGTGCACGCGCACGTGCACTGGTCTACACACACACACACACACACACACACACACACACCCCACACACACACCACACACCACATTTACTTCACTAGACCCAGAATTAGAGAAAAAGAAGGAAGGAGATCACAGAGCCATAAGACACAACGATGCTCAGTTACTAAGAGCCAGAGGTGGATGGATCGGCCCAGTGAGGCAAGGAAGTCTTTTGCTAAAGGACCTTGGCACAAGAAGCTGGTCACTTTTTGTTTGTTTGTTTGTTTGTTTTTGTTTGTTTGTTTTTCGAGACAGGGTTTCTCTGTATAGCCCTGGCTGTCCTGGAACTCACTCTGTAGACCAGGCTGGCCTCGAACTCAGAAATCCACCCGCCTCTGCCTCCTAAGTGCTGGGATTATGTCGTGTGCCACCACCGCCCGGCATGGTCACTTTTTTTTTAATACCAGTGAGCCAGAAGTGGTTTCCTGCTGTCTCGAGCCTCAGTTTCTTAGGGGCTCCTAGCATATTTGAGCTTCCTCCTGAATTTATTTCTAAACTAAAGAGCTCCATGCAGGAGGTCACATGACCTTTAAAGTAGAGAGATTATGCTCAAATTCTTAGAAGACTTCCAAGGGGAAAAAACTGGGAAGGAGTGGGGAAGTGATTGAGGTACAGCAGACACCGTAGACCAACCAGTAAAACTAAGTACCACCAGAAGCTCAGAAAGTATCAACTCCATCTTGCACCCTGGGCTACTAGAGGGTGGAAAGAATATGTTTATCTGAATGTCAGCAGTAAAGGAAGAATGAATAGCAGGTAGGTTCTAGTACCCAAGGCACTCAAGAGCTGGCAGAACCTCAAGGGAAGCCTTACTGTAGTCATCTAGGGGCTACCTACCAGTTGGACATGTATTGATTATGTATTGTGTACTTGACAGACTGTGGGCTTGGCACTCTGAGGGGCCACTATTGAGGACAGTTGCACACAATCTCATCCAATCTATATGGCACGATTTATGGTTCCATACCGTTAGTCTTGTCAGCTGTTAACTACCAAAGGTATAGACAGCGCTCTTGCTGTCCTAGAACTCACTATATAGACCATGCTGGCCTCAAACTCAACAGAAATCCCTGCCTCTGCCTCCTGGGTACTAGAATTAAAGGCCCAGTTTGAGATCTAATCGGGGCGGGGGGAGGGGGATGAGCCTGGCACTCTATGTACAGTCTCTTGTCTCCCACCTCTCCCTAGTTCTCCTTCCTGGATTTGACTTTTGAGGCTCCTGCTGTGTTCCGGCCCTCCCCCCTTAGATTCAACAGCTGCCCACCACCCTCCCCTACACATATCTCACGTACCCCTTTTCTACTACCTCTCTCCCATCCAGAACTCCATCCGTCACAACCTGTCCTTGCACAGCAAGTTCATCAAGGTCCACAATGAGGCCACTGGCAAGAGCTCTTGGTGGATGCTGAACCCCGATGGCGGCAAGGGTGGCAAGGCACCCCGGCGCAGGGCTGCCTCCATGGATAGCAGCAGCAAGCTGCTCCGGGGCCGCAGCAAAGGCTCCAAGAAGAAGCCATCTGTCCTGCCAGCTCCACCTGATGGTGCCACTCCAAGGAGCCCTCTTGGCCACTTTGCCAAGTGGTCAAGCAGTCCTTGTCCTCGGAATCGAGAAGAAGCAGATATGTGGACCACTTTCCGTCCACGGAGCAGTTCGAATGCTAGCACTGTCAGCACCCGGCTGTCCCCAATCAGGCCAGAGTCTGAGGTGCTAGCAGAAGAGGAAATGCCAGCCTCAGCCAGCTATGCAGGGGGTCTCCCTCCCACCCTCAGTGAAGATCTGGAGCTGCTGGATGGGCTCAATCTTGCATCTCCCCATTCCTTGCTGTCTAGGAGCGGTCTCTCCAGCTTCTCTTTGCAGCATCCTGGGCTTGCTGGCCCCTTACATAGCTATGGCGCCTCCCTCTTTGGCCCACTAGATGGGTCTCTGTCAGCAGGAGAAGGGTGCTTCTCAAGTTCCCAGTCTCTAGAGGCTCTGCTCACCTCTGATACACCACCACCTCCTGCTGATGTTCTCATGACCCAGGTAGATCCTATCCTGTCTCAGGCTCCTACACTTCTGTTACTGGGAGGAATGCCTTCCTCTAGCAAGCTGGCCACAGGAGTCAGCCTGTGTCCTACACCGCTAGAGGGTCCTGGTCCCAGTAACCTGGTTCCCACCCTTTCTGTGATGGGACCACCTCCAGTCATGGCAGGCGCTCCCATCCCTACGGTCCTGGGAACCCCTGTGCTCGCATCTCCTACTGAAGATTCCAGCCATGACAGAATGCCTCAGGATCTGGATCTCGATATGTATATGGAGAACCTGGAATGCGACATGGATAACATCATCAGTGACCTCATGGATGGTGAGGGACTGGACTTCAACTTTGAGCCAGGTATAACACCCCCGAATCACTCCAGCATCTTTGCTCTTGAATGTTCAGCTAATTCTATGATCTGAGCCAGAGAGAGCCGTACAGCAGAGAACGGGAGTCCCTGGGGAGGTGGAAGGGAGGGTGTCATATTAGAATAGCATAACTTCTAAATGTGGGCTCCTCATCACAGAACAGGGAGCCTTGGGGATGTGAAGGGGTACTTCCGGTATGAATCTGATGTCCCACATGAATTTCTTATCTTGTCCTCCATTTCTTTTTCCCACAGATCCCTGAGTCACAGCAAGAAGCTTTGTCCCCTGCTTCAGAGGTGGTGGAGATGGAGCCAGGCCTGTCCTTATCTACTTTTCCCCCTTGAGCCCTCCTCAGGAGTTTGAGACCCTACTTTAGAGCTAGAGAGAGGTGGTTACACACTCAAGTATTGAGGGAATTATAAAGATACATCTATGACGTGTTGGAGGAGGGTGATGGGAGGAAGGAGGGAAAAGGGCTTATTCTCACTGTGCCAATTAGGGGGTAATTATGGTCCTCTCTCAGGGGCCACCATTGATTTCCCCATTCCCACCACCTAGGCCTTGTAGCAGGGGCCAGCAATGCTGTTGGAAATGTGAAGTCACCAGTGGCCTTATTACCCTGCCTTTCGGAGCAGGATTATTATTTTTTGGTAGAGAATCTTATTAGAGCTGGGCCAGGCACGGTTGAGCCTGGATTTTTATGCAGTGGGGTGGGGGTGGGGGGGCCAGGGGCCCCTAGAAGGGCCAAGTTTTGAGCACTGGAGTGGCTCACGAGGCCAAATCACTTTTGGAAGGATGCAGATAACAGACAGGCTTTTTATAAACTTTTAAAGAAATATAAACACAAATATAGAGATTTTTAACAGTGGTGAGGTGCTAGCGATGGGGAGAAGGCTTTTTTTCTTTCCAAAGGCTTTGTCATAGTGACATGATACAAACACTACAGACTCTACAGAGGAGACACAGGATGCTAGGGAGAGGTGGGTAGCCAGACTGACTGGAGAGAAGTGTTCCCTTTTGGACCAGGTCTAGAAAAAGCTCTGTGCATAGTTTAAGCAAAAGCACCTAAGCCAGGTCCCCACATTTGTCCACTTGTGCCTAGAAGAGGGTGCTGTTGTGGGGCAAGCACGCTCTTGTTTAACCAGCGCGGGTTAGGTTTCTCCCAGAGAGAGCATCCAAGGCCTGAAATTGGCTTGAGGCCTGGGAGGGGCGTGAAAGAAGGAAGGATTTAGGGTAGTAAAGTTAGGTACAGAGACCTCCCTGTTCAAGGACTGGGACAGCTGTCCCTGCCCTTCTTCCCAGTCCTGGTTTGCCAGGGTTATGTGGAAGACTATGTGGTGGCAGGCAGGGCTGTGGAGAGGAACAGGGAAGGGGGAGCCTGAAGTTTGGCTGAGGGTCTGGGAAATGAGCAGGGATGGGGGCAATGTGGATCAGGTTTACTAGCACCTGCCAGAGAGGCCATCTGGGGCTCCTCCACCCCAGCCCCCAAGCAGCCCCTCCCCCAGCGCCCTTTGCATTGTCCCCTCCCCCACTCCTGCTGTGGGTTCCCATCATTTCCTGTGTCAGCGCCTGGCCTACCCAGATTGTATCATGTGCTAGATTGGAGTGGGGAAGTGTGTCAAATCAATAAATGAGTTCAATAAATGTCTATAATCAGATCTGGTTTCTGGTTTCTGCTGCCTTGCTGCCCCCGTCCCACAATAATGGGGGAGGGAGGGTGGCGGAAAGGCGAAGGGCAGTTAGTTGAAGGGCGGGTGGCCGCGACTGCCCGCAGGCTGGGAGGTGGGGGAATTTCAGCCTGGGAGGTAATGGAGTGTGGTGGGGGAGGGACACCTAACCCCAGCAGGAGTAGGCGGCTGCAAGATAGGCCTCCCCCGAGGGGAGGTAGTCTGGTTTGAGAAGACCCCACCCCCTTCTCTGGCCCTCAAAGGCTTATTGTACTAAAGTCTAGCAACTAGACTTCACAGTCTTTCCTCACCGCCCCCCCCCCCCAAAGTGTTCACTCCAGCCCTCTGTTGTTGCTCTGGTCCACCCTCAGCCTCCCTGGTGCCTACAGCCTACTGTAGCCTTTGTGCAGATGCTGAGAGAAGGAGTCTTTCTAGAAAAAGAAACCTCACGTTCAATTCCAGTAATTTCATGCTCTCTCCTGGTAGTTGCTGCTCTCACTTGGTCATTTTATTGAGTTAATGATGTCTCTTGAGAAAGTCTGCTCTAGTCTTATAGAATGGTCTGCGGGTGGAAGGTGGCCCATCTTCATCTGATCGCCCCCCTTTAGACTGGAAAAGAAAAACAAATATATTAATGGAGAGGCTCTGCAGGGAAAGATTCCTACTGTCTAGGGCCAAAGGAAGGAGAGAAAAGGTTGGGGTCAGATGGTGAACATAGAAGTCGAATTTAGCCAGGAAATTCTCAGAGATGAGCAGTGCTCGAACCTTCAGTTGGCTGCTTGGGCTAGGGGCCTGCTGGGTTCCACTACTCTTGGGAGATCTTGCCAGGAGATTTACAGAGGATTCCATGGCTGCCAGTCTCTTGGCTTCTAGAGTTCTAAGCATCTTTATTCGGCTCCTCTCCAGGAATTCACATTGTGTGAGAAGTGACTCTAGAAAACAAGAAAAAGTACCAGCCCCTCTGAGGAACAGAGATGGAACACATCATGACCCTCTGTCATTCAATGGATCAGTCAGGGTAACTTGGCCCAAGATAGAAACTATGGGAAGGAAGTGGGGAGAATAACACGCATGGTTTAAACCAGACACTCCCTCTAAAGTTTACCTAGACCCTTGCCCCCCTTTTCCTAGGCTTCCATGATCCCACCAACCACACTATGCTAAGCCCCATCCAACCACTTCTCTGAAAGAGTCCTCCACATTTAAGCCCAGGCTGCCTTTAACTCAAAATCCTCCTGCTGGAGTGCTGGGGTTCCCAGTGCATGACACTATGCCCAGTACATAGCTGTGTACCCCACTTCCTATGTCCTACCTCCCCCATGACGTGCCTTACCAACTAGTTCAGGTTCTGGATTCTTCAGGAGGGGCACAATGGCTTTGTAGGAATTGTGGATTCTGGTGCCTGTAAACATAACATTAGGCCATCTCCAGCCCCTGATACATACAAAATCTTTGCCCTTTTGAAGCCCAAGATTTCAGGATAGTAACAACAAACACTTTCTTGAGCTGGTACACATTTTTCTTCCCCTTTGGCACAGACCTACACAGACCCTAGGATGAAGTAGGTTGGCTTGGTATATATGTTCCTAATCTACTGTCATCAAAGTAGTGTTCTTTGAGCTGACTAGTTATAGTCTATTTAGATCTGGCTAAGAATGCCCTATTTTACTTACTATTTTGTTTGGGGGGGGGAGGGTCGAGATAGGATCTCATATAGCCCAAGTTCCCTTTGAACTCCTAATGTTCCTGGCTCTACCTTGTAGGATTTTTTTTTTTTTCGAGACAGTGTTTCTCTGTGTATCTCTGTCCTGGAATCCTGGAACTCATTCTGTAGACCAGGCTGGCCTCGAACTCAGAAATCCGCCTGCCTCTGCCTCCCAAGTGCTGAGATTAAAGGCGTGTGCCACCACTGCCTGGCGTAGGTGTTTTCTTTTGAGTTAGCTGGCCTCTAACTCTCAAGCTTCCTTACCTCCATTTCTAAAGAATTTATTCATTTTGAGACAGGGTCTTATGCAGCCCAGGCTATCCTCAAAGTTGCTGAATAGTTAAAAATGACCCGGAACTTCAGCTTCTCCTGTCTCCACCTCCCAAATACTAGGATTATAGGCACTGCACCTGATTTTATGCCATGTTGGAGATGGCATCCAGAATCTCATGCATGCTAGGCAAGCACTCTGCCAGTGAGCTACATCTGGGCCCTGCTTTATAGTATTTGTTTGTTTGTTGCGTTTGTGTGTGTGGCGTTTGTGTTTGGGATGAGGTTTGATGATGTGTTTGTTATAAAGCCCCAGGCTTCCCTTTAACTCACAATCCTCCTGCCTTAGTTCCTTGAGTGCTGGGATTACAAGAGAAAGCTGCCTTATTTTAAGGACAAATTTCCTAGTCCATCTTGAGGGATTTGATCTATGGAGAACACTCCCAAGCCTCTACCTGGTGCCCCACGCTCCACTTTACAAACATAGTAGGTATTTCGAGCTGTAAGGAATTTGCTGGCATAGTCTCCAGGTGTCTTTGACAGGAAGAGTAACTTCATGGTCCCCGATTCATCACACAAATCAATGGTGTCTAGAGGAAGGCCACGGGGGTAATTGGGATAGGGAAGAACAGAGAATATGAATAAAAAGGGCCAGTGGTCCTCTACAGAATGGGTCTGAGGAAAGTTTGAGTATAGGAGGACAGCCCTTCTTGCTGAGAGGAAAGTTTAGAGGCTAGAGGCAGCTTATTGCTTCTGACCTTCAATCACTACTCCTCCCAAAGCCACTTACCTGTTTTCCGTAATCCCATTTTCTTTCTGGTGTAATGTAGCAACAGGAGGACAGAGCAATTGGTATTGACCAGAAACTCTTGATTGTCTGAGAAGAGATAGGATGGATGGAAGTATGCAGGCCCTACTCTAGTTCTACCCCCTCAGTGATCTCAGCTGTCCTCATCCCTCCCTCCCCATGCCCATCCCCAGACTGTTGCTTTGCACTGCCCCTCACCTCCATGTTTGATGATGATAAACATGCTACTGAGGTCATTTCATTCTTCACTCCGTGATGAATCATGCAGAAGGGGAGGTGTTCTTACGGCCCCGAGGGCCTGAGGGTGCCCATAGGGCTAGAGGATTGAAGGGGCAGATGGATTTATAAATTGAAGGAGGCCCAGACTGGGCAGACTTGAGAGAGCTTTTGACAGTTGGGGCGGGGCCTGGGGCTGCAGTTAAAGGATTGTGAGGTCAGAAGTGGTATGTGTAATAGAAGACAGTGGATGGGCTCCATAAGCCCATAAAGTAGCTTCAAGGAATTGGGACAACATGGCAAATATAACTCTAAACTGGCCCCTGGAGTGAGCCCAGAAGTTTACCAGAGAAAAGTAAGTAGCCAGAACACTACTCCTTTCAGCTAATTTGTGGTTCTCTCACTTCTTCAGTGTGACTGTACTAGGCCCTTGGCCTACCCTTACACCATTCTTCCCAACTTCATTGTTTGCCATGTTTCCCCCTGCTCCTGAACCCCGCAACAGACATTCTTGAGGATCATTGGTAAAAACTTTATTTCTTGTTGATTCGGAAACAGTTGACTTTAGGTGGAAAAAGGGAGGGAGAATCCTGTAAAAGAGAAGGGCAGTGCTGGGTGTGGGGATGCATACCAATCACCCCAATACTTGGGAGGCGGGAGAATCACCTGTGAGTTATAGGCCAACCTGGCCTACATAGTGAGTTCCCAGCCACCCTGGGCTACAGGGTAAGAGTCTCCCCAGAAAGGTGAAAAGGTGCTAGCCTGGGCAGGGGAGGACTTGTGCAGGAAAACAGGGCAAGGGGCATTCTCAAGTAGAAGATATGGAATGGAAAAGCAGTTACACGGGACATGAAATTGTAAATTAGCCACGGGGTAGGGGGGCAGTGAGCATTGGATCCAGATTGGCAAGTTGAGTAAGGGGAAGTTAGCATCACTTAGGGCTATAGGACTTTGAGGTTCCATCAGAGGATTGAGGTTCAGGCTTCAGGCTTCAGAGAATAACATGGAGGAGGCCAGTAAGGGCTATGCAGGCTGCAAGGAGAACCTCCAGGCCCCTCTCCTAGGGCCCCTCCTTTGGCAGGAATCTCACTGACGTGGCAGAACCGTTCACTGTAGTCTGGCTGCAGACTCTCAGTCAGCCCTTTAGACACACCACTCCAGGCCTAAAGACAGATATCTCCAGGTCAGAGGTCAATTAGGGGCAGGAAGCAAAAGACTCAGGCTCTGGGCCAACGGATCTTTCACAAATCTGTAACCATTGTGATTACAGAAGGGCTATCTAGGCTCCAGGGCTCCTAATGCCCTGTAGTTTCCGTCTGAATCACATAAATCTCTTTGGCTCCGTCTCTCCGCTTAGCCCACCCTCCATTTGGTCAGTCACATCCTAATGGTACAGGCCCCCTCCTCCTTCCACTGTGCACCCACCCCACCCCCAGTCTGTCTTGCTGACTAGCAGTTGGCAGTTGATAAACTATAGTATGTGTATGGTAGTGTTCTCACCGAAAAGTTCCCGTGGTATTCAGTAACCAGATCCTCTAGGTTCTTGATGGGGGGAATTCGAGGCATTCTGACCAGAGAGAAAGAGAGAGCAGAAGCATTAAATGAAAGATCTTTATTACCCTGTATCCAACTGGCCAGCGTGGAACCTCTAGCTTCCTCTCAACACTCTTATCATAGCTCTTAAATGATCTACCCTGGAGATCTTGAAATAACCCCACTACCCCCACCTCATTTTAAGGGCTTCCTGAAATCTCACCGTTCCAACCAACAGTACACAAAGATCAGGGTAATAATCAACCCCATGGTGCCAACAGGGATAAGCACAGCTTCCAGTGCAAACAAGGAAGGATTCTCTGTAACAAACAAGGAAAATGACCCTTGCATTGTGGTACTCATAAGACATGGATGCCAGGCACCACGCCAAACACACTCCTTATGCTTACTTTCCACATGGCTCCTGAGAGGGAAGAACAGTGTTTATCTACATTTTACAGATGAATAAGCCAAATCAAAGAGGGCGGCCCAGATCCAAGCTCATCTCTACTATGCAGACTCTCTACGGTTGTGGAGATCTCCTATACATTTCATATCCCCTGAAGCATCCTTTGGCCTCCTTGGGGATCCACTCTTCTATTTTAGCTGCACCCCTTCTCATCCCTCCATAGAAAATCCTGCTTCCTAGAGATTGACGTTAAACAGTAAGGGCGGGGGGCTTAGGGCTAGAGAGATAAAGCAACTGATAGTGACTGTGTTACAAAGGTTAGGGTACTGGGTGAATGATTTAGAGGTCATACATTTGGGCACTTTACCCTCTGCAGTATGGCTTCCCCAGTGGACTGGTTTGCTCCATTTACTCCACTGTTGAGTACTTCCACAGATTGGGTTAAAGCGGCTTCGAACCCGAAATGTGTACAGCTTCTGCTCATCCACACTAGGCAAGGAGAATCTAGGTTTATGATCCACTATTTGTTCCTAGGGAGAAGAAGGGTGAGGGAAAGATGGTTATCAATAAAGGAAGAGAGAATGGGAACATTCTTGCCTATACTTCAATGTCATCTTCTGGTTCTTCTAATTTCTTGTTCTTTCCAGTACCAGGAAAACAAAACAAGAAACTGGTTCTGGTCCCTTCCGGTTCTACTTTGCTTCTCTCCTGACTAATCAGAACATACTGCTCCCCTTCTCTAACTTGACTACCCTCCAGATCCATGTTCTGGCTTCCTTTATGTCTGGCATCAGAAAGAGGATGGTGGGAGAGCCAAAGTGAAAGCTCATTGGTGAAATCAGAAAAAAAAAGTGAAAGTATGGACAGAGAAGCTGGGAGGCAGAGAACTGGGTCTGATATTAGGTTCTTCTGTCTGACTAGTTGAACCCTTTCTCCTCTTGCTTGGCCTTAGCCACTGCATCCACAACGCCAAGTCACTCACCGTCCAGCTCCGATCTCGGTTGCTCCGGTACTGCACCATGTACTGTAAACATCGTTCTATATATCTGCTTTTCCATCTCAGCTCTAGCTGGGATTCACTCAGGTTGTAAAGTGTTAGATTCTCTGGAGCCCATGGGATCACTGGAGATATGAATGTGTGTGGTCATTGCCCTGGCCTAGGCAAGTCAGGATCTTGGAGGTAATTAATTCCCCTTATCCCCCCTCCCTTCCCCATCCCAACTCCCCATCTTCTCCTTTCTGTCCATGGCCAACAATCTATAAACTCCAGAGCCTTTAAGCTCCCTGGCCTCTTGGCACTTCTTTCCTGATTACCAAGATTCTGTAGGTTTAGCTTCTGTTCAGCTCGCCTTTGGGGTTTCTGGGGGTCCCGGAGCTGGACAACAAATGTCAGGTAGAGCTGGATATCTTCTTTTTGTATCTGACAGCCAGAAGTAATCTCTTTCGAGAACAGATAGTGGCCACACTCCTGGAATGTATTATTATCAGATCCCTTGTACCTAGAGAAGGGTTACAAGGCAAAAAAAAAAAAAAATGATGGGTCTAACATAGGTACCACATCTGCCCATAGCCTAGCCTCATCTGGTCTGAACTGACAACTTATCCCATGAGAAACTGGTAGGGTGCCTGAGGAGATGGCTACCCACTTTTATTGGTCCTCATGCAGTCTCTCCCAGCTAACCCACCTTCTCTTCTTCCTATGCTACCCCTCCCCCCTCTCTTACCTATAGTGCAGAGTGAGGTTGGTCGCCTGAGGCTCAGAACTGCTATTCCAAGTGCAATTCATGTACTCAACATTGAATACAAAGCATTGAACCTCTGGGAGGGGCAGAGTAGGAACACTGAGGTGTTTATGGTCCATAGAAGTCAGGACCAAATCTAAGTTTGTGAAGAAAACGAAGTAGTGGAGTGGAAGAAAAAGAAATCTTGGTCAGAAGAAGCAATAGTGAGACAGACAGCCCTCCCTTTCCCCTCCCCACACTTCTTTTTAGTCATTGTGGTGAGCACTAGCAGGCTCCAGATTGTATAGAAAGAGCAGCCCTTTTCCCATAGCCTTCCTCTCAACAGTCCCCTCTGGTCCTAGATTTCCTACCAGCTTTGGTGTCTTCATTCCCACTGGACATGAGGACCTTGGAGCTCCACCCTACCCTCAGCAGAAGCAGCTGAAGGAGTAAGAAGGAGCTAGATGGCAATAATGGTTTCAACATGGCGCTTGCTCTTCTTTCTCTGGGTGTTGTCTGTGTCAGAACCCTGAACCACTCTCCCACAAGCCCTCCCCACCCATACATTTCCTTTTGTCGTAGTTTCCGGTGGAAAGAACCTTAGAAACCACGCTGTAGAGGGAGGGGGGGTTAGTAAATGTGTTCAGTGACATAAGCTAAGTCCCCTGGGAGATTTGGGTTCTGCTCTAAGGTGATGTTCTGTCAAGATTAATACTTGATCAACAACAGTGTCACAGAATCAAGACTCTTCAGGTCACCTAGGTCCCGGAAGGCTCTGCTGGACACCCACCCCCACCACATACCATCACTCCCAACCACCTTTTCCCTCTAGGCTATCTTAACCTCTGTCAAAGTTCTGCAGTCTAGGGAGGATGGGTGGAAAATACTGACTTGATTCATGTAGGTGCATACATAGCTGTCTTTCCTCTGACCTAATCTGAACTAGAATAACCACCCCTAACTGCTGCCTGAGTTTGGTCCCTGTTGACCCTGGTGAGAGCTGGTTTCTAAGATGGAAGAACAACAGAACTCACTTCAGGCTCTCTAGCTCCCTGCAAATCGGCTTCTCCTTCTGTCTTCCTTGTCCTGCTTAATAGCATCATCACCTGCGAGACTTGAAACCTTAGGATCCTCTTCATGTCCCCCCTTCTCTCTCACACTGAGAATCCAATCACCCCTGTTTCTGTGGTATTTCTCCCAGCAGTTTCCTCCTTTCTGTTAACCACAGCCACTGTGCTAAATCAGCCTTTCATTACCTCCAGTCACGATTATTCCCGTAACCCACAAACTGGTCCCCTTTCTCAAGGGCCTCTGCTCTCCAGTCCATTCTTCATTCTGTGGCTAGATTTACCTTCCCTCAGAGCACAAGGTTGATTGGAGAAGCCATTTACTGAAATTGTTTATCCAGCCAACATTTATTGAGTCTTTAATATGTGCTCAGTACTGTGCTTATGTTCTGAGAACAGAAGACAAGACATCATCATTTTAGAAGCTCAGAGATAAGTGGGGAACATATAAATAATACAATGTACTGTAATGAGTTCTACAGCATAGATGTGAAGATTCTCCAAAACACAGTTAAACAAAGGTAGGAACCAGCCAGCTGTTCTTTGCCTCCGCCTGATTTGCTACTCTATTTTCTCTCTGGTAAAATTACACTAATTTTTTCAGATTCTGCTTTAAAAGCATCTCTTCAGTAAAGTGCCCTTGAACTATCCTCTTTCCATCTTGGTCAATTTAGAGTTGCTTCCTCTTTTTCTGGGAGAGAGAGTGGTAGTGGTGATGTTAAAGCAGGGTCTCATGTAACTCAGCCTAGCCTTGGTAGGCAATGGGGCTGGCCTTGAACTCCTGGTCCCCCGTCTCCATCTCCTAAAGTGCTGGGATACAGTGCCAGCATGCTTGGTGTTTGATCCTTACTTTAGTCATACCTTCTAAAACCCCTTTGCCAAAGAAAATCATAAAATCTGAGAGTACATTATCTTTTTGGAGACCACCATTTGGCCTACTGCAGAAGGGTTATTCTTCAAAAGTCTTCAAGCACTTTACATAAGGCTTTATGGTTAAGATCAAGTTCCATTCATCTATATTAGCCACATTAGATGTTTGCTTATTGTTTGCCTGATGTAGCCACTGTCTAACGTAGAAGGTTTTTTTGTTTTGTTTTGTTTTTTTTGTTTTTGGTTTTTGGTTTTTCGAGACAGGGTTTCTCTGTGTAGCCCTGGCTGTCCTGGAACTCACTCTGTAGACCAGGCTGGCCTCGAACTCAGAAATCCGCCTGCCTCTGCCTCCCAAGTGCTGGGATTAAAGGCGTGCACCACCACCGCCTGGCTAACGTAGAAGGTTAAAATACCCCCTCTTAGAATGGCCAAAATCTAGAATACTGACACCACCAAACCTGAATTGCCATGGGAATCAATGAGAAGCACTAAGAACTCATTCAGTGCTGGTATCAATGGAAGGCTCTAGGTTCATTCTGCCTCCATGGTTTTTTTTTTTTTTTTTTTTTTTTTTTTTTTTTTTTTTTGAGGCAGGGTTTCTCTGTGTAGCCCTGGCTGTCCTGGAACTAGCTGTGTAGACCAGGCTGGCCTCCAACTCAGAAATCTATCTGCTTCTGCCTCCCCCAAGTGCTAGAACTAAAGGTGTGTGCCACCATTCCTGGCTGCATTTTTTAAAGCCCTCTGTATTTTGGGTGATAATGATACATCAATGTAGAAAATTAATGCATCAATTGTAATAAAATGTACCACTCTAAGGTGAGATGAGGAGAGGCACAGGGAATAAATTGGAGCAGTTTCCAGCTCACAGCAGTATTAAGCAGAAGGAACTCTACCTTGCTGTGAACCTAGAATTGCTACCATTTTTTTTCAAAGTCTCAGATTTACCGTGTAGCTGAAGATGATCTAAAATCCTGATCTTTCACCTCCAATCTCCAATGTTGAGAATACAGGCGTGTACCATTATACTCAGCTGCTATTTCTGCTTTTGGAGCCCTTCAGAGTTAAATCAAAAGTCACCACATCCAGTATATTTTCTTCTACCCAATCAGATTATATTTTTAAGGCTGGCCTTGCCAGGCTGTGGTGGCACATACCTTTAATCCCAGCACTTGGGAGGCAGAGGCAGGCGGATTTCTGAGTTCGAGGCCAGCCTGGTCTATAGAGTGAGTTCCAGGACAGCCAGGGCTATACAGAGAAACCCTGTCTCGAAAAAAACAAAAAAGCTGGCCTTTGTCATTCTCCTCCTCCTGTGGCCTTCCTGCCAAGGGTTCAGACTTGTGAACTGTGGCCAGAATTTTCACTTTCTACTTTAATTCACTTTGTAGCCTAAACAGCCTTCCTTGGCCTCCTCAGCACTGGCATTGCAGGCTTGATCTCCACAGTGGGTTTTGGCATTTTGTTTTTACTATTATGCTTTTATGTATTTGTTTTTTAAAGACAGAGTCTTTCTATGTAGTGGTTGTCCCCTAACTCTTTATGGGCCTCAAACTCAAAGGCAGTTTACCTCTGCCTCCAGAGTGCTAGGATTACAGTTGTTGCACCACCATGCTTAGATATAGATTTTGTATGCATGTGTGTATATTCAGTGGGCAAGGAAGTTCCTTCCACCATATGGGTCCTGAGAATTGAACTCAGGCTGTGTCAGGATTGGCACCAAGCACTTTTACTTGCTGAACCATTTAGCTGGCCCTGATTTTGGTAATTTTATTATGGCACTTTTGTCTTTTCTCTAAAAAATAATACCATAATAGAAAGAATACAATATTGGGAAAACAAATGATCACTCTTTGGAAATCAGCTTCCTGACCTGGCAGTGGTGACACAGGCCTTTAATCCCAACACTCAAGAGGCAAAGGCAGGTGGATTTCTGTGAGTTAGAGGCTGGTCTGGTCTACAGAGTGAGAGTTCCAGGACAGCCAAGGATCCATAGAGAAACCCTGTTTCAAAAAAGAAAAAGGAAGGAAGGAAGGAAGGAAGGAAGGAAGGAAGGAAGGAAGGAAG